>NW_026124374.1:0-17500 GCF_025177605.1 Cucumis melo
AAACCCATCGCGACACCCATTAAAGGTGTAGTTCCCCACCCAGGAGCCACTTTACCATATTCCGAATTCAATGGTTTCAATAAATCCCCTACAACAGTTCGTCTTGGCCCAGATCTAGAACTATCGTCAACGGTTTGTGTAGCCATAAATAATCCTATATTTTTTTTTATTCAGTGAGATCTGTTGACTTTGTATACCATTCCGTTGTAAATAAATGATCTTATTATAGATCCATTGTGGTCTTGAAATTATATAATAATGGAAACAGCAACCCTAGTTGCCATCTCTATATCTGGTTTACTTGTAAGTTTTACTGGGTATGCCTTATATACTGCTTTTGGGCAACCCTCTCAACAACTAAGAGATCCATTCGAGGAACACGGGGACTAGTTGAAGTAATGAGCCTCACAATATTGTGAGGCTCATTACTTCAATTGAGATAATGAGAAATCATTTTGCCTTTTTAGTTGGAGTTGGAACTTTAGGCGGTTCGCGAAAAAAGATAGCGAAAAAAATTATTCCTAGAGTCGAGACTAAGAGGAATGTATAAACCAATGCTTCCATAGATTTGATTTCGGTTTACAATTATAGCTTCCATACCTGTTTAATTGGGATCTTTTTACGGATAAAAAAAAGACCAAGACAAGAGTCAAAGAAATGAAAAGTAAGCAATCCGAATAAAGATTTATCCGGTACCCTATCTATGTCAAATCAAAAAATAAAGGAAAAAAAGAACAGAGCAATCTTGTATCAGACTAGACTCTTTTTGTAGTTGGATCTCCAAGTTTTTGGAATGCCCCAAATTCTACTTGAGCGTCCAAATCTGGGTCAATACCAGCAAAGACATCTCTGAACAAGGTTCTCGCACCATGCCAAATGTGTCCGAAGAAGAAGAGCAAAGCAAAGGAAGCATGCCCAAAAGTAAACCAACCCCTTGGACTGCTACGAAAAACCCCATCGGATTTCAAAGTAGCACGATCTAATTCAAAAATTTCACCCAATTGAGCACGTCTAGCATATTTTTTCACAGTAGCAGGATCACTATAACTGACTCCATTGAGTTCACCGCCATAGAACTCAACAGTTACACCGACCTGTTCAACACTATACTTCGATTCTGCTCTTCGAAAAGGAACATCGGCTCTAACAATTCCGTCTCCGTCTACCAAAACAACCGGAAATGTTTCAAAAAAGGTCGGCATACGGCGTACAAAAAGTTCGCGCCCTTCTTTATCTCTAAAAACAGGGTGTCCTAACCAACCAACAGCTATTCCATCCCCGTTGTCCATGGAACCCGCTCTGAATAATCCACCTTTTGCGGGATTATTCCCGATATAATCATAAAAAGCTAATTTTTCAGGAATTTTAGACCAAGCTTCTGATAAACTTTGATTTTCGGCTAACCCGGTACTAACTCTTCGATATATTTCTTGCTGGAAGTATCCCTGATCCCATTGATAACGAGTGGGCCCAAATAATTCAATCGGGGTAGTTGCTGAACCATACCACATAGTTCCAGCAACAACAAAAGCTGCAAAAAATACAGCAGCGATACTACTGGAAAGGACGGTTTCAATATTTCCCATACGTAATCCTTTGTATAGACGTTGGGGCGGACGAACACTAAGATGGAATAGGCCCGCTAATATGCCCAATGTACCTGCTGCAATATGATGCGAGGCTATTCCGCCCGGAACAAAAGGATCAAACCCTTCGACACCCCACGCAGGATTTACGGCTTGTACCCTTCCGGTTAATCCATAAGGATCGGATACCCATATTCCCGGACCATACAATCCGGTTACATGAAATGCACCAAAACCAAAGCAACCCAACCCTGAGAGAAATAAATGAATTCCAAAAATCTTCGGCAAATCCAAAGAAGGTTTTCCTGTACGTTCATCACAAAATATTTCTAGATCCCAATACACCCAATGCCAGATAGCTGCTAAGAAGCACAATCCAGAAAACACAATATGTGCTCCGGCCACACCTTCGTAACTCCAAATACCCGGATTCGTTATAGTCCCTCCTGTGATACTCCAACCCCCCCATGAATTGGTTATTCCTAAACGAGTCATGAAGGGTATAACGAACATACCCTGTCTCCACATTGGATCAAGAACAGGATCAGAGGGATCAAAAACTGCTAATTCGTATAGGGCCATTGAACCGGCCCAACCAGCAACTAGAGCTGTATGCATTATATGAACAGAAAGCAAACGACCGGGATCATTCAATACAACGGTATGAACACGATACCAAGGCAAACCCATGGAAATACCCCTTTATCAAGGAAAAATAGACACTATGTAACTTTATTGCACTGAAAAAAAAAACTATGCTACGGACCTCCCCTTTTGAGGGGATTATCTTGGCGAAAGGATTAATATTTAGTCTATTCTTTTAGTAATAATGGAACAATTCGATTCTATTCGTAGGAACAAAAAGAAGCAGATCTATTCTATACTCGATAAGTACCAATACGCAATGGTAGATGGGAATTGATCCTATTTTATAGGAGTGAATGTATACATACTTGTTCATCATTCAAAAACCTATTCGGGAAGAAGTTTCCCTTATTAATTCTGTTTTCCTTTTTTATGAACTTATTAAATCTATGTATAAAATATGCTAAAAGATAAAATCTGATAAAGGCCCATCTTATTTATTAAGACAATAAACCCGTTGTTACGCTTCCACATCAAAGTTAGCTATAGTACTTAATTCTTTTTTCTTTGCTTTAATGCCTATTGGTGTTCCAAAAGTACCTTTTCGAAGTCCCGGAGAGGAAGACGCATCGTGGGTTGACCTATAGTGCGACTTGTCAGATATATTGGGTCATATGGTATTTCCCCGTTCTCTCCCCCGATCGAGATATCCTCTCTTTCGCCCAAGACGGATTGATTTAATCATCAAAAATTTGGAGCGTGAAGTGCAATTAGATCTATTTTTTGGGGGGTATCCAGATTAATATTATCAATTAGAATAATTTATGGTTTTCTCGGTTGTACTAATAAAATGAAGTATCCAGGCTCCGCTTAGAAAAAACTCAATTTGGAATCTATCTATTCTATGATTACTACTACTTGTATCATATTCGATTTATCAATAGCATTGATAGAAAACTTTTAATCAATCGAGTAATATGAAGTAAATTGAAAAAAAAAAAGAAGTCGTAGCAAAAAGCCATGCTATTGGGGCATTTGTCCTATATGTGCAAATCCAAATCGGGCAGATCTTGACTCGGAGTAGAGCATAAACCTAAAAGAATTGAAGAAGACCATTTTGGAACAAGAAAATGACATCGGAATTGAAATTGAATCTCGATGAAACAATATATCAATGAAAAGTTAGTTCGATAAATTGAAAATTTAATGAATTGTTTTTTTATTTATTGAAATTTATAGTATAGATAAACGACCGCGGGCCAAAGGACAAAACTCATCCATTTTGAAAAAAAAATGGAAGGTAAGAAAAAGCCCCTTCATTAGAAGTTAGAAAGAGTCCTCTAAAGAAGGCTAAAATCTAAACATTGATTCTTTTTTCGCTATTTTTTTTTGAACCGTATGCATCAAAAGGTGCCCGTACGGTTCTTAAGGGATACAATTTTATCCTAATCAACCGACTTTATCGAGAAAGATTACTTTTTTTAGGCCAAGAGGTTGATAGTGATATTTCGAATCAACTTATTAGTCTTATGGTATATCTCAGTATGGAGGATGATACCAAAGATCTGTATTTATTTATAAACTCTCCCGGTGGAGGGGTAATAAGCGGATTAGGTATTTATGATACTATGCAATTTGTGCAACCAGATGTACAGACAATATGCATGGGATTAGCCGCTTCAATGGGATCTTTTATTCTAGTCGGAGGAGAAATTACCAAACGTCTAGCATTCCCGCACGCTCGGCGCCAATGAGTTTTTTTTAGACAAAAAGAAAACTATGCCTTCGCCATATAAAATATTAAGTAATAATAGCATGGCACTTTGAATTCGATATGAGAATTTTTTTTTTCTAAACCATTAGGTTATGTATCGAAAGAGTAGTATGAGATAAAAGGCATTTCCGATTGTAGGCTGATTTATCGCGGAGGCCTCTTTCAGCGTCACAAACTTTTTTGTTTTCACGACGGAAGACTCTTAACAATATTTCTGTTATGAAAGACTACGAAATATTTATTTTTAAGAAAAAAAATAAAAAAAAGAAACTTTGGGATTGCTGAATAACAAACGAAATCATAAAGCAACGGAACCATCATAGTATTTTGAAATTACTAAAAAAAAGGAAGGGTGGTTATTGGATCATTTACTGCTCTGGGTCTGCTAGATCCTATATTTTCTATTCCTTCGCTGGAAGGTAAAAATGAATTCCATTGTGGAGCCGTATGCACTGCACAAAGGATGCCTGTACGGTTGTTAATCCTATCTTTTTTTTATTATCTTTGACTCATCATGATAATGATGTAAGATAGAGAAAACCATTTATTAAATCATCAGGGTAATGATCCATCAACCTGCTAGTTCTTTTTATGAGGCACAAACGGTAGAATTTATCCTGGAAGCGAAAGAACTACTGAGGCTGCGCGAAATCCTCACAAGGGTTTATGTACAAAGAACAGGCAAACCCTTATGGGTTATATCCGAAGACATGGAAAGGGATGTTTTTATGTCAGCAACAGAAGCCCAAGCTCATGGAATTGTTGATCTTGTAGCGGTTGAATAACAAATAGCAGGTATTTCACGCAAAAATCCGAAATTTTCGATTTTCTCTTTTTACCGGGGTTAATATATTACTATTAATCATATTAATTATTAATATCGAATATAGAAGTAATTCATAATCATCCGGTTAGGATTGATCTAAACCAACTCATTATGTATACAATTCAACATGCCAACTATTAAACAACTTATTAGAAACACAAGACAGCCAATCAGAAATGTCACCAAATCGCCCGCCCTTCGGGGATGCCCTCAGCGTCGAGGAACATGTACTAGGGTGTATGTGCGACTCGTTTAGACCATGGACCGGGACAAAAGAAAGTACAAAATTTTTCCCGTATCAGTTATAAGTACAGTGAATAGGATAGAATGAATGGAAGAAATCCGTTCACTACCGAAAATAAATAAACAAAGATTTATCGTATCCTTTTATTGTGTATCAAATTTATGGTTTCTATTGGTGCAAATCCAATCATCTCTATTTTCAATTTTAGATGAGAAAGAATTCCCCATTGGTAACAAATGCTTATCCATTAAGCAGAGGAAATCCTATTTAACAGAAGGATTATAGCCTTATTCTTCCAAGAACGGACTAAGAGGGTCAGCTACCCAACCAATCTTCATAATTAAATACCGTTACTGTATAGGTAGATCTCGTTGTGAAAGACCGATTACTAGATAATTCATGGGTAGAGCCAAAGAGGGTGAACTGTACAAGTTAACAATAACATTGATGAAATAAAAGAAGGAGCTCCGGTGTATAGAGAGGACCTCACCGTTTAAGAAGTAACCATAGAAACGAAGGAACCCACTATTTCTTTATCCATTTCTATTTTTATTTATTTACTCTATTTTTGTTTTTTATACCTAGTAAAAATACTATTTCGTATTTTGGGGTGATTAGAACAAAAAAAGAAATAGTGGTCGGGAAGGTTATAGTAGCAAAAGCCATTGGAATTTTTATTTTATACATTGGAAAAATACGTTTTGTTATTAATAGACTAGGAAAGGAGAAAGGAATAACTGAAAGAAAGGAAATCCATTAGTTATTCATCAAAGTTTCATTTATTCAATGACTAGAATTAAACGAGGATATATAGCTCGGAGACGTAGAACAAAAATTCGTTTATTTGCATCAAGCTTTCGAGGGGCTCATTCAAGACTTACTCGAACTATTACTCAACAGAAAATAAGAGCTTTGGCTTCAGCTTATCGGGATAGAGGTAGGCAAAAAAGAAATTTTCGACAGTTGTGGATCGCTCGAATAAATGCAGTAATTCGATCTAATAAGGTAGACTACAGTTATAGTAGATTCATACACAATCTGTACAAGAGGCAGTTGCTTCTTAATCGTAAAATACTTGCCCAAATCGCGATATTAAATAGAAATTGTCTTTATATGATTTCCAATGAGATCATAAAATACGAAGATTGCAAAGAATCCAGCGGAATGCTTAAAATGGAGTTCTCTGGAGAATGAACTCCGAGAAGGTAGAGTAGAAATTAGTATGATAAAATATGATAAAGTGGTCAAAATGAGCAAATATGTTCAATAAAAAAAAAACGATTTATTCTTCTTCCACTATTCTTTCTTTTTCTTACGACACGACAATCGAATCTAGATTTTCGGATTTTTCGAACAAAGAATCAATCTGCGGTTGAGTTTGGATTAGAATTTTAATTCAATTAAAGAGTAAGCTAAGTCTATTTATTCCTGGTTCTAAGACCAATAGTTCTAGCGGTCGACTCGCTTCTTTCAAATTGTTTCTCATTATTAAGAAAAGGTAACAAAGATAAAATACGAGCTTGTTTTATAGCAATAGTAATTAAGCGTTGCTGTTTTAAGGTCAATCTATTTACCCGTCTAGATAATATTTTTCCTTGTTCACTAATAAATCGACTAATTAAACTCATGTTTCTATAATCAATTCGATCCCCCGATGGAATCGGGGGCAAACGCCTACGAAAAGATCGTTTGGATTTAAGAAAGAGTCGCTTGGATTTATCCATGGTTTTTTTATTCCTTATCCCGAAAATCCTATTTCTTAATTCTAAATCATTTTAGATCCGATCGAAATAGGATTTGGTTTGTTTATATTTAAATCTAAAATATGTCTAATATATGTAATTTTTCATCTTCCTTGGATTGGAAAAGGGTGACACACAGCCGATCGGTTCGATCTATTTCTTTATCTCCCCATGAATCGTATGTTTGTAACACCGGGGACAGAATTTTCTCAATTCCAATCGACTAGGCGTATTGTGTCGATTCTTTTGAGTAATATATCTGGAAATCCCTATTGATTCCTTATTAACACGTTTCGAACACAACGAGTACATTCCAAAATAACAGTTACTCGGGCATCTTTACCCTTGGCCATGAACCTCCCTTGGATTTTTGATTCACGCAACTCTTCCATTTTCCGATCCAAAATGAAGAAAAAAAGAAAAATTGGTAACTCGAAATAAAATTATGAAAGATTTCGTTACAATCAAATATTAAAATATAGTAATACAATAATTTCTAAATTTAGAATCGCAGTACAGTTTTTCATTTAAGTATTTTGTATGATATTGTTGCCCTAGCCATCACATTTTCATTTTCGTTCTCACTCTTTTATTAATTAAATTTGAACCTGGCGCCGCGTCCGAGTTTGACTGAGGTTGAATCCATTTTGATTCTTTCTAACTTATTCTAAGTCTAAAAACTCTAAAAAAAAGAAGGGGGAAGGGGATTAGTCAAAGATATTTGATTGTTTTTCTAATCTTCTTCACCCCTTCCCAAGTCAATAACTAGAATGAAAAAAACGGGAATACCAACGCATCCGGGAATAAACGATTGATCTCGATTAATAGACCCGCTAAAGCCCCGAACCATATAGTACTTACTACCGGTGCCACGGAGAGATATGTTTTTAGATCTCGCATTGAAAACCCTCCTACTTTATAGTAATTTGTAATACATACTGGTATTACATACCATCAAATGTATATATAGTTAATAACCGCTTGTATTGTCCGCGGAATTCCTAATTCAAATTGAAATGTACAACAGTTCAATTCGGTAGATATTCCCTTTTTTATTAAAAAAAATATGTAGCTTTCCGCCCCACCCCAAATATTCATTTTTCTTTACGGCGGATTTAATATTTATTATTTCATACGTATATAAGTCTTTTTATTATTTTTATTATATTTTATATATGATATGAGACAAAAAAGAAGAAATGGCAAGATAATTTGTGTATACCAATGGAGGAGAAATAAATAAAAAATGTGGAAAACAAGACAGGGATTCTCTACAATAACACTGTAGACCAATTGAAAGGGATGTAGCGCAGCTTGGTAGCGCGTTTGTTTTGGGTACAAAATGTCACGGGTTCAAATCCTGTCATCCCTACCTATTACTTATCTTCTGAACAGTAACGAGGAATCAATTGAGATCCATAAAAATTGAACATACATATATCGAATCAATCTTTTTTTATTTAATTTTATGATATTCTCTATGATAATATATGTATCGAAGATATATTCGGGTTGCTTTTAGTTTGATAATAAAACGCTCTTAGTTCAGTTCGGTAGAACGCGGGTCTCCAAAACCCGATGTCGTAGGTTCAAATCCTATAGAGCGTGATTCGATTCTTGTTGTTGTTAAATCAAAATGATACTGAAATAATTCAACAGAAATCAAAATTTTACCTCCTATAAAGCAAGTAGGGGGTCAATCAAAAAAAAGAACTGTTAATTAATCAAAGGTCCAACTGATCCCCCCGTCTGTATTGTAAATATGCGGTCACAAATAATCCAGCCAAAGTAATAGGAATTAGACCTAATACGATTCCAAATAGAAAAACTTCAATCATTTCAATTTAGTTGAACGAGGAAAAGGAGAGGTAATATCTATCCTTAAAATATTAATCGGTATTGCCCATGAATCTCAATGACCAAGAATTCGAAATTGAATTGACAAGGTAAAGAACTCTACAATATATAGAATATATTGAATAACACCGAAATCTTTCTTTTTTTTGAATTGTGCATTCAATGAATTTTAATCAAATAAGTCGTATCTTGTTCAGACCGATAAATAGAGCTGAGGTTATAGTTAAAACTGCTAGTAGAAAACCGAAATAACTAGTGATAGTAGGCATGACGAGGCTAAATGAAATACGTTATTTTTATCCATATGTTTATAAAGCACTTCCCTAAGTTTCTATTTTTGAAAGATACGCGGATGGATAAGTAAAAATACTAATTGAAAAAATATATTCAATTGAAAGTTTTTGATTCATCTATTATTATGATTATAGATGATACTAACAAAAATCTTGTGACATAGGTAAGAAATCAATTCATCATCTGTCTCTCTATCCCGCAATTCGGAATCAAGGGATTCATTGAACAACTCTTGAGTTTTCAAAACAAATATTCTTATTATAAAGAATTTATAAACAATAATTTAATATATAAATCTAGTAAATATATAAATCTATTAAATGGATTCTAAATAATTAGAAAGAAAAAAAAAAAAAAAAAAAGAAAAATAATAAATAAACTATGTTGTGTAACTTGATTCCAAAAATGAAATGCTCTTTGAATCGCTGAAGAATGAATGACCTTATAATGCCCTTTATTTATGAAATTGTATTCCCACTAATTAGATTTTATGTAGTGGGTTCATTTCCATAAAATCTTTTTTAAAAAGAAAAAAAGTATCGCACGATCAGATCACTCGAAACTAGGTTCTCCATTTATTCTTATTCTTTCCATATTAAAAACATTCTTCTAATTAGTTGAAGAACGATCGTTTGAGTCTAATATAAAACAATAATGCGTGCATTACGAATATTTATTATTCTTCTATTCGTTGTTCTGTTTCGTTCATCGAATCCTATGTACTACTGTTACTTGTTACTGGACGACTAACCAATTCCTTAAAATAAAAAAAGATTCAAACAAAAATATAACTACAAACACAAAAGAAATATTTCGAGATTTCACGTCTAATTTCATTGAATTTTGGGACTATTAGAATCTGCTTCCTAAATTATTATAAACCAACCAGTCGGATTCACATTTTACCCAATCTTCGCTTTCTAGCCCGAAGCCAATAACCGATAGAATCCTTAATACTACAGACAGGCATTTTCAGAATTTTCTATTGAATGAATGGTATATGATTCTACATCGACAAGCAGCAAGAAAAGAAGAAACAAATTATATTATTTAGTTTTAGTGCTTCATTTTGATACTTATTGTGAAATTGCGTTGCTGCGTCAGAAGAAGGATAGCTATACTGATTCGGTATACTCTAAAAACACCCTCGGTACAATATTGACGATCTTACAAAGATAAAATTTCAGTTAATTTCCATTTACTGATCTCATCTTTTACGGAATCGATCCCCCTTTTGACTGTACAAGAATATGTGGAGCTCGGCATGTCTGGAAGCACAGGAGAACGTTCTTTTGCTGATATTATCACCAGTATTCGATACTGGGTCATTCATAGCATTACTATACCTTCTCTATTCATTGCAGGTTGGTTATTCGTCAGCACGGGTTTAGCTTACGATGTTTTTGGAAGCCCTCGTCCAAATGAGTATTTTACAGAGAGCCGACAAGGAATTCCATTAATAACTGGCCGTTTTGATTCTTTGGAACAACTCGATGAATTTAGTAGATCTTTTTAGGAGGACCAAATGACTATCGATAAAACTTATCCTATTTTTACAGTGCGATGGTTAACTGTTCACGGACTAGCTGTACCTACCGTTTCTTTTTTAGGGTCAATATCAGCAATGCAATTCATCCAACGATAAACCTAATCCGAATTATAGAGCTATGACACAATCAAATCCGAACGAACAAAATGTTGAATTGAATCGTACCAGTCTTTACTGGGGGTTATTACTCATTTTTGTACTTGCTGTTTTATTTTCCAATTATTTCTTCAATTAAATAAAAGAAAATACTAAATAATAGTACGAATTATCTTATCCCATTCGGAAGGATATCATCTCATAATTATCTATGACTGTTTCTGTCTCTAGCACGACCACTTGATGAAATGGGGAGGGAAGTGGGACAAATGGCCGAGACTACTGGAAGGATTCCTCTTTGGATAATCGGTACTGTAACTGGTATTCCTGTGATCGGTTTAGTTGGTATTTTCTTTTATGGTTCATATTCCGGCTTAGGTTCATCTCTGTAATAATCGGATGAACTGAGTTGGAGACATGAAAGCGTAAGAACTCAACAGGATCCCCCTCAAATCAGAAAAAAAGAGGGGGTAGGTCCCGTTGAGCTCTTACTAATTAGAATTAGACTAATTTATTCATATAAATGAAAAAATGGATCTTTCCTATTTTTTCAAAAAACTTCATTTCTTTCTGATTCTGAATTGCTTCAAAAAAAAAATTGATTCAGACCATCTCTTTCGCGATCGTATCGGTCGATACTTTCATTTCAAAGCGAAAAAAAGAAAGAGAGAATCACTCGATTCCCTCTTTCTGGATGATACAATCCCAATATAACAATATTATATTTCTATCGATCAGATATCACAAACCCTTTAAATAGATTAAAATATACTAATAGAATTTTCTATAGTTATTTTAATATAAAATAGAATTGAAAAATTCATTGAATTTGTTCACTACTTATGTAATAAATCGAAAAAAAGGTTCTGATAAACCGGGAAAAATTGAAACTAAGAATAGAGATCTTTGACGAACGGGATCAAGAATAATTCATTAGTTTATTATTTCGACACCAGAACAAGAAAAGGAATTTTTCTGGTATCGAATACTAGAAAGATGCATAATTCCTTCTAGAATCCTTTGTTCCCTTCATTTTTTTTCTATTCTCCATTTACTTATCTTATTTTTAATATCTACTCTATTTTTATTCTATTAGAATAAAAATAGACACATTCAATGACATTTCAATCTGGCACCAGTGACATAATAATCATAATAATACCGCTCCTATTTGTATTGTAAAAAACAAAGAAATAAAGAAGAGGTAAAATAGTCTTCCTGACAATATAATATCCATACTATGACTAGTAATGCGGTACAAGTAATTACCGAAATAGGGTCGAAAAAGAATAAAAAAAAAAACAAGGGAAAAAGTTTTTCATAATTTTTTGATCATACATAATTAAATTATAGAATTGCCAACAAGAATTTGGTTTTTTTTACGAACTTTATTTGATAAATCCCCAGATTTAGAAATTCATTTCGGACAATTGAACCTTCTCAAACTGTTTCTTTTTAAGAACTAAAAAGATTTGTGCCAAAATAACAGATGCAAAAAAGAACAAAAGGCCTTGGACACGTAATGGATCTTGAAGGACGATTTCCGCATCTCCCTGACCAAATCCTCCCACATTAGGATTACTCGTTAATGGTTGATCAAGTTTGATGGATTCGCCCTCTGAAACAAGAAGTTCTGGTCCTGGAGGGATAATATCAACCACTTGACGCCCATTCGCTGCATCCACTATGGTTATTTCATATCCTCCTTTTTCTTTTCGTATTATTTTGCTTACTATCCCTGCTGCTGTAGCATTATAAACATTATTATTACTCTTACTCCCGTCGGGATAAATCTGACCCCTTCCCCTGTTCCCGCCTACGTATATGGGATATTTTAAGAAGTGAACATCTTTCTTAGTCGCAGGGTCCGGGGAAAGAATAGGAAAGGTGATTTCACTATATTTCTGACCAGGAACAGGACCTATCACAAGAATATTTTTTTTAGTGGGACGATAGCTCTGAAAAGAAAGATTGCCCATCTTTTCTTTAATCTCGGGAGAAATACGATCGGGGGGGGCTAATTCAAACCCCTCGGGTAAAATAAGAACAGCCCCCACATTCAAACCACCCTTTTTACCATTCGCAAGAACTTGTTTCAGTTGCATATCATAAGGAATTCGAACAACTGCTTCAAATACAGTATCAGGAAGTACCGCTTGTGGAACCTCGATATCCACGGGCTTATTAGCTAAATGGCAGTTGGCGCAGACAATACGGCCGGTTGCTTCTCGTGGATTTTCATAACCCTGTTGTGCAAAAATGGGATATGCATTTGAAACGGGTGCCCAAGTTATTATATATATCATGAGTGATACGGAAATAGATCGAGTAATCTCTTCCTTTATCGAAGAAAAGGTATTTCTAGTTTGCATGGTCCAATCATTGAGCCCAAAAATTTCTACAATAAAATTAGGTAGGTCCCTAGTATAGTTCCCTATCCATGATTCTGCTATTTACTGAAATAAAGTTACTCGAATATAGGAGGCATCCTTCGCGATGGGTAGAAGGAATAAGTACAATTTTGAATGTTTTACTTATGTACAAAGTAACAAACATTATATTTTTCAGTCATTCATTGAATGATAAATCACTACAAGTGAGGGAGATACACGATTTAAATAACGGAAGATCCAATATTTTAAAATTGTGTCAAGAATGACTGGAAAAGTGGAAACAAGACCGGATATAATTTGATCGTTATGAGAAAATCCAAAATCTTTGTAGACAGAACCAATCATTAGTTCCCAACCATGGGGTGAATGAAATCCTATACATAAATCAGTTAATAAAAGAATAGAAAAAGCTTTTATTGTGTCGCTTAAGTTATATAGGAACTCTTGAACCCAAGAGTTAAGAATAACAAGTTCTTCATTACCAAGAATAGAATAACCACTTAGAATAACGAAACAGATTATATTTGTCGAGAAGTGCAAAATCATATGGATACGATCCTCATTGTGCATCTTGATCAATTGGATCGTTTCTTTGTAGATTCCGATACGAAGCTTTTGTAGATGTGTTTCTGGGTATTCCTTTAGCATTTCGTCCAAGAGAAAGAGTTCCTCTAATTCTAGAACTTTTTTTATAATACTCTTTTCTTGAATATCATTCAAAAAAATTTCGGATTGACCAGTATTCCACCAATTAGTAACCCAAGATTCTAGGCTTTTATTAAATGAAAGAGAGATCCACCAGGGCAAAAATACTATAGATGCAAGATATAGAAGGGGAATGAATGCTTTCTTTTTTTCCATTTTTTCGTCTTTTATTTTTTAATGAACTCACTTCATTCGTTAACTCTCTACACTACTAATATTTATATCAAACATAAGTTCTATTACAAGTCATATGCATACTATTATGAATCCATTCCCTGTTTTTTAGTTTTTGATTTGTGATTTATTAGTTAATCCTTGAATTTCGAAATAATACAGAAAGAAAATAACAAAGAATCCACTTTTTTTTGTTACTGTGCAGTTGATTTACATACGGATCAAAATTTCGGACAAAGAAAGTTTTCTGGCTGTTCCGTATACGTCTGCTTTGGGTCAAATGAGCATTCTGAAGAAATTCCAGTTAAGTTATTATACTATTACTATGGTCTATAAAAAAGACTATTCTTTCATTTCAGTTTTATCCCTCTTGCTACGAACAAAATTCATTCTGAACTTCATTTTTCAAAAAACTTCAATTGGTACACGCAAGAAATAGGCCAATTCGGCAGCCTTTTGCTCAATTTCTCGTGGGGTCAGATTCTGATCGGTACGCGTCAAGGGAATGGCCCCTTGGCCTCTTATTTCCATATAAAGGACACGACGTGCATAAATACCCTCTTTAACTTCTATTCTGATGGACTGAATGTCTTTCATAAGGAATCGTAGGAAGATTCGACGATTTTTTCCAGGAAACCCCCAACGAAAAATAGACACTATTTCTTCTTTTCTATCGAATCGATCATAACCGCTACCTACATTCCACAAAATTGTGCACCACAAATAGGAGCTAATAAAGAGACCGGCAATCCCATAGAAAGACATTACGATCCCCTGTGGAAAAAAAATTATTTGCTGAGACGGAAATAAAGCTATCAAATCCCTACCAAGATAACTGGAAGTTCCAACCAATAAAAACCCTAATGAACCTAAAAAAAGGATAAAGGCCCAGCAGAAATTGCTGATTTTTCGAGATCCTCTTATAAATTCTATCCATATACGTTCTGATCGCCAATTCATACTAGATCTCGTTGCATTTTATTGGAATTAAGAGAATCAAAAAAAATCTATTTTACTTTTTTTGTTTCCGAAGTAACTCTAATCAACTAGCACTATTTTGATGTGAACCTTTACTTTAGATCTAAGTAATTCATCGAATTACTTAGATCTAAAATAATAACATCACCTTTATATGATTCCCTATAGATACCTACATCCATATAGGTATATTGATTTTATATCTCAAACATTTGTCGCCCGATCTCTTATCTATTTTCTATTTTGAAACTTATCTATTTTCTATTTTGAAATACTTCTAATTGATTTCCTCAGATATCATGTTTACGTATGTATAATCGCTTATGTTTGGAGTAAGCCACATGTTAGATTCTAGTCTACTAAATAGATAGCTGTGTTATCGTCAAAGTCTAAGTTTTGAAAAAAAAAAATAGACAGCATATTTAAAAAATCTTGTTTTTTTGAACATGAAGAAATAAAGAAGCCATTGCAATTGCCGGAAATACTAGGCCCACTAAAGGCACAAAAATAGAGGGTAAGGTGGTGAGAGTTGTCATAGAATGGATACCTCGACTTAATATTTTCATTGTTATATTAATAGTTTTACCTGTTATTTATTGATTGTTATAAAAGGTATCTTATAATTATACTAATTCAATATATAATTATACTAAGTAATATCTACGTGAGTATATATAGAAAAGGAATGAGGAATGTCGAATTAAATAAATGGACTTACTCATCTTTCGACATGAGATATATGTATCATAATAGACGTTTGCATTATTTTAGTTATTATCTTGTCTTAGCATTTTTTTTTAATAAAATTTCATAAAGATTTTCGTACAAATTCCCAAAAAGGTAGTTATAATCCGATCCAACAACAAGGATTCTTAGTAAAACTAGAGATCCGCTAGAGATGTAGAAAGATGCAAGACTCTATGCCGCTATTTGCTATAGTTGAAGTATATATACACATGTAATGTTAAGAAGGGAGCATGAAATTCATTTTCTTCCCCGTGCCAAATTTTGCGGAAGAAATAAAAAAAAAAAGAATTCATTTTTTAAGTTAAGTAAGGCTTTACTTGATTGAATTTTGATTCGAGGGAACGAAAGCGTGGAGCTGAAATAACTCACTCACAACACCTTTTAAAGGATTACGTGGTACGATTAGATCGAATAAGCCCTTATCGAATAAAGATTCAGCCTCCTGTGAACCCTCAGGGACTGCCTTATTCAATGTTTGTTCAATTACTCTTTTACCCGCAAATGCGATGTAGGCATTCGGTTCGGCAATAATGATATCCCCCAACATACCAAAACTAGCTGTCACCCCACCAGTAGTAGGAGATGTAAGGATTGCTACATAGAATAATTTTTTATTTGATTGATAATCATATAAAGCGGAAGATATTTTTGCCATTTGCATCAAGCTCAAACTTCCTTCTTGCATGCGTGCTCCTCCCGAAGCACACACTAAAATAAGAGGTAAAAATTGATTGGTAGCATACTCGATCAAACGGGTGATTTTCTCTCCTACTACGGATCCCATACTACCCCCTATAAACTGAAAATCCATAACCCCAATTGCTACTGGAATATCATTTAATTTACCTGTGCCTGTTTGAATAGCCTCAGTTAATCCTGTCTTTCTTTGATAAGAAGAAAGACGATCTTTATAAGTATAAAGTTGATTCTCCGAATCAAATTGAATGGGATCCAAAGAGACCATGTCTTCATCCATAGGGTCCCAAGTACCTGGATCAATCAAAAGTTCGATTCTATCTGAACTACTCATTTTCAAATGGTATCCACATTGTTGACAAATATTCATTTTTGATTTAAAAATTTTCTTATAATTTAATCCATAACAATTTTCGCATTGAACCCACAAATGCCTGTATTTTTTAGTTAGATCTAGATCATTAGAACGTTCTGTTGTAGTTAAATTTTTTCTATGCGTGCTAGTTCTTATACTGAAACTCTCACTTTGACTACTATTTCCACCTTCAGCACAAATAGAACTATAAATGTAACTGTCACTGTAATTGTGACTACCACTTAAAATGTAACTATCAATACAGATTTGAGTCCAAAGATAACTGTCAATGCAACTATTAATGTGATTATTCCAACTATATTTAGTATCATACATGTACTGATCATAGTGGGAATCATCACTCTTAGATACATTATTTTGATAAGTAGAGTTCCGAAAACTATAAAAAGAACTTTCTAGTTCACTTACAAAAGAAGGATCATTGTCAATCTCAAAAATTTGATTTTCAATATCCAAATAGATGGAATAACTGCAGCTATTACTATCCCTAACTAAAAAAGTGTCATCAGATATGAAATTCCGAATGCCGACTAAATCATCAACAGTACTGTAACTAGAATTGTAACTATCACTATGACTAGGAATGTTTTTATTCATATTATTTATAATTGATCCTTCACTTTCAATAGGACCAAGACTATTGATTGATTTATTTAGCCTACACCTGTATTCTAACTTCCCTTTAGACAACATCGAATTTAACCATCTTTTTTCCATAGAGCTTTCTTGCCCCTATTTACATGAAAATACAATAGCTGAATAGTCATTCGATAAAAAAGAAATCATTTAAATATCTCATTTCCTATCAGAATAGGATCTAAATCCAATCACTAGGATTATTAAGTATTAACGAGTCGGTCTTAAAAAAAAAAGGTTCC
>NW_026124374.1:22500-23602 GCF_025177605.1 Cucumis melo
GATTATAGAATATTCATCTTGACAAGAAATTATCTACATGATAAGATATGTATCACAAGGGCTATAGCTCAGTTGGTAGAGCACCTCGTTTACACGCGCGCCAATGTTTTTCAGAGAAGTACATCATGTAATCAAAAAAGTTGATCTTATTGAGAAATCGATGTCTTACTCTATTACTTTTAGGGAACAAAACAAGAGAACAGTAGCCTGACAAAAAGTTCGGTCCGAATCGAGTGCCCCATTTAGGCACTAAAAAAATCCATCATTGATTTGAGATATTGATAAGGTGAATACCCAGTCTATTCAATGCTAGGCATAATGAGTATCAGGACCTCAAAAAAAATGATCTTTCGTCCTATCTTATGAACAACTTTAAGGTGTATGAAGTTTCATATTTTATTCTTTAAGCAGAAGCAGGACGATAGAGATTCCATTTAACTTAAGTTGATCTAGGTCAGAAGCATACCTACGTCAGGATAACCCCTTCTTTGAAAAACTTTGGTAGTGCTCCGAGATTCGAATCAAAATAATGAATCAGAGCACATGGAACCATCTCCCTTTCTTTCTGTCAAGAAAAAATATGGTAGACTAACTTATTTATAACAGTTAATGAAAGAGCCCAATGCAAAAAAATGCATGTTGGGTCTTTGAAACAGTTCAAATCATTTTGATAATAATAAGTTTGATCTGTTTTACCGAGAAGGTCTACGGTTCGAGTCCGTATAGCCCTATATTATTAATAATTCAAAAATAGAATCGTTTTCCTTTCCTCATTATTGTTTGTATTGTTTGTAATTGGCCACTTGATTTGGTTCATCATTAATGTCTTATCTTTGTAGATGAATTACATATGAAAATTTTCCTATTTTCCCATACAAAATCAAGAAATTAGTAATACTTCTTTTCTTTGGGATACCTACCCAATTCTAGTAAATTTTTGGAGTCAAAATCATGACATGAAACCGGTTAAAAACTCCACCATAACCCAATGCAAATCGAATGCACTAGTAAATCACATGGATCTAGGAACGACTTACTGTATTTTATTTGTGGACAAGCTAGAGTTTGAGAAACGAAGATCTTTGGTAACTTTCATTGTAAA
>NW_026124375.1:17500-36493 GCF_025177605.1 Cucumis melo
TTTTGAACTTTCATGTAACAAGTTTATAGACGGAGTTAACCATTTGTCTAATATATTCAAATCAATTGCTTCTTGATTGAATTGAGTGAACGGGCTTCCTATGATTCCAACAAACAAAGTAAATAGGGATAACACACAAACATCGGAAATAGCATAGTATTATCTGATTCATAGGGATAATAAAAAGTATTTTTAGTACTAAAATGGGGACTACTAACAAACGGGCGCATAATTTTTGTTACATTACTATTAATTTGAGATGTTTTTTTTTTTTATCCAAAAAGAAGACCTTTCATTATTATTCATTGTTAATAATGAGAAGAAAGGAAAGTTTTTTTTACTGATTTTTGATCCTTCTTTACCCCATAATGATATTGAATAAAGGGAGTTATTTGTTTTTCCATTATAGTTTTTACAATAAAGGTTTAAATGTCCATCAAAAGTAAGTAAGTAGATGCGAAACATATAAAATGCTGTTAATCCTGCTGTGGAACAGGCGATTATTGCGAAAATCGGTGAATACAACCAACTATCATTAAGAATTTCATCTTTGGACCAAAAGCAGGCAAGGGGTGGAATACCACAAAGAGAAAGGGTACCTAATAAAAAAGCATTTTTTGTAATTGGCACATGCTTTGTTAAACCACCCATAAGAACCATATTCTGACTTTTATCTGGAGAATATCCAACAACCGATTCCATTGAGTGAATAATGGACCCCGATCCTAAAAACAACAACGCTTTTGAATAAGCATGAGTAATCAAATGAAATAAAGCAGCCTGATAAGACCCCATACCCAAAGCTAACATCATATAGCCCAATTGAGACATTGTAGAATAGGCTAAACTTCTCTTAATATCTTTTTGAGCAAGAGCTAAAGTAGCTCCAAATAGTACTGTTATTATACCTATCAAAGCTATTAGATTCATGATGTAAGGTATTACTATAAAAAGCGGAAGAAGCCGAGCAACAAGAAAAATTCCCGCTGCTACCATGGTAGCAGCATGTATAAGAGCCGAAATGGGGGTAGGACCCTCCATAGCATCAGGTAACCATACATGAAGAGGAAATTGAGCAGATTTAGCAACTGCACCTGCAAATAATAGGACGGCGCACAAAGTAACAAATAATAAATTAACCTCATTATTATCAATCAAGTTATTGAATATTTTAAATAAATCCCGAAATTCAAAACTCCCCGTTGTCCAATAAAGACCTAAAATTCCTAATAATAAACCAAAATCCCCTACGCGATTAGTTACAAATGCCTTTTGACAAGCATTCGCCGCAGTAGGTCGAGTGAACCAAAAACCTATTAATAGATAAGAACACATTCCAACCAATTCCCAAAAAATATAAATTTGGATCAAATTCGAACTAGTAACTAATCCCAACATTGACGTATTGAACAAACTCATATACGCAAAAAATCTCAAATATCCTTGATCATGAGACATATAATTGTCACTATAAATAAGAACCATAATTCCAACAGTCGTGATTAATATTGCCATAATACAAGTAAGTGGATCGATCAAGTAGCCCAACTCTAAAGAAAAATCATTATTGATAGTCCAAGACCATACATATTGATAGATATAACTAGTATTTATTTGATCAATAGACAGATAAACTGCAAAAATCATAACTATACTTAACAATAAAATACTCGGAAAAGACCACATACGTCGAAGGTTTTTGGTTGCCGTCGGAAAAAGTAGAAGGCCCACTCCTATTAAGATAGGAATTGGAAGTGAGATGAACGGTATGATCCATGAATATTGATATGTATATTCCATAAAAAAGTATATTAAATTCCTAATTAATTTTTCTGATTCACCAGCTCTTATCTCTTTTCAAAAGGATCAGTTAATAACAAATTTAAATATCCAAAACGGAAATAGAATTTTATTTTTCTATTCTTAATTTTTTGCCAAATACTTCAAATATTTCAAGTCACGAAGTTACAATTGTTCAAATAAGATGAGATGATCCATTGAAACTATTAATGAACACACCCATTACTTTTAAGTAAAATTTTTTGACAATATAGAAACTGCAAATTTTCTTTATTATTTAGTATGCATTACAAAAATTCCCCGCTCTAGAGCAAGAAAGAATAATTAGACCAAAAACACTATTTTATTTTGGTATCAATCATAAAAGACAGTCTACAAGTTGATCCAGTAAAATAAGACTTCTTTGTATTAAATTCTACGAATCATTAAACAATTTTTTTTTGACAAAATAACATTATATATATTGTTTTTTCTTTGTTTCTAATCTAATAATTTCGAATTTTCGATAGCTATATTAGGAGTATACTATAATTTCAATAATAAATGGATAATAAATAGTAAAGAACAATTCATTTTGAACAATAGATGTCTTTCACATCCAACTATAGTAATGAATAATCAATTATAATTTTGTAATGGCAGTTCCAAAAAAGCGCACTTCTATATCAAAAAAACGGATTCGGAAAAATATTTGGAAAAGCAAAGGGCGTCGGGCAGCGTTGAAAGCTTTTTCGCTAGCAAAATCTCTTTCAACGGGTAATTCCCAAAGTTTTTTGGGGGACAAATCAAATAAATACTGAAAGATTGGAATAATCTGAATTGGTTTGACTCAAAAAACAGCCTAGTAAAAGTTCGTTTATAATTTTTATATTTTATATATATATTTTTTATATATTAAATATAAATTTTTTTTTATCAAAGCAATTAGTGTAATTTTCCTAATGTTTTGAGCGGATAAATATGAAATTCTTTTTCCTTTTTGTAGGCTATGTAAAAAAAAATAATAAATCGTTTGTTTACTCAATTAAAAAATGGAAAATGGTACTTTTTTGTTCAAAGAATAAAAAAGGTTGACCTTTCTTTTTCATATCTTTGTTTTATCATTTTCGAGATGGGGAAAATATGAATCCCCATCGCCCCACTAAACCAAAAAGTTTTTGTTGATTTTTGATTTTATTATCTATTTTCGATATTATATATAATATCGAAATATAGAAGAGCAAATAGTAAACTGAAACTCTTTATTAAAAATTTAATAAGACATTGAAACGATGACATTAGTTGATTAAGTTAAAACCTTCTTTTTGAATTCTATGAACCCTTACCTTATTTCTTTTCTCGAAATCATTATTACTATTATAGATATAGAATATATCTCGCCGAATACATAATGAAATTGGTTTGCAAAATCCTATAAAATAAAACTATTATTAAAAAAATAAAACTATTATTAAATGAAGAAAATTGACACCTTAAATTCTTATTGAAATAAATGAAATCGGATAAGATTTTTATTGGAAACGCTCAAATCTCCTATTTTTTTCCCTTTAATGAAATTATCATTTAAAGATAAAGAGTTTTTTATCCACGATAAATATTTTGTAAAAAATATTCCATTTAATTGCAAATTCATTCTATTTTTTTCAATCTCGACGATTGAATAATAATAGGTTATTATGATTTCGAGAAAGCCGCTATGGTGAAATCGGTAGACACGCTGCTCTTAGGAAGCAGTGCTAGAGCATCTCGGTTCGAGTCCGAGTGGCGGCATGCCATTTTTTTTTTATAAAAAAAAGTTCTATAATAGAATTAATAATTCAAGTCCCAGATATTAATTCAAATAATTGAATTGCGGGACCTTTAAATTTATTTTTTTATGATATTTTTAACTTTCGAGCATATATTAACTCATATATCTTTTTCGGTCATTTCAATTGTCATTACAATTCAGTTAATAACCTTATTAATCAATGAAACCGTAGGACTCTATGTTTCGTCAGAAAAGGGCATGATAGTTACTTTTTTCTGTATAACAGGATTATTAGTTACTCGTTGGATTTATTTGAGGCATTTACCATTAAGTGATTTATATGAATCATTACTATTTCTTTCATGGGCTTTATCCATTATTCATCTATTTGCTTATTTAAAAAAATATAAAAACCATTTAAGTGTAAGCGCAATAACCGCGCCAAGTACTATTTTTACACAAGGTTTTGCTACTTCAGGTTTTTTAACTGAAATGCATCAATCCCCACTATTAGTTCCCGCTCTCCAATCTCATTGGTTAATGATGCACGTAAGTATGATGGTATTAGGTTATGCAGCTCTTTTATGTGGATCATTATTTTCAGTAGCTCTTATAGTGATTACATTTCAAAAAGCTATAAGAATTTTTGGTAAAAACAATAATTTATTAAATGCGTTATTTTCCTTTGATGAGATCCAATACATCAACGAAGGGAACTATTTTGTAAGAAACACTTCCTTTTTTTCTTCGAAGAATTATTATAAGTCTCAACTGATTCAACAATTAGATCATTGGAGTTATCGTATTATTAGTCTAGGGTTTATCTTTTTAAGCATAGGTATTCTTTCAGGGGCAGTATGGGCTAATGAGACATGGGGATCGTATTGGAATTGGGACCCAAAGGAAACTTGGGCATTTATTACTTGGACGATATTTGCAATTTATTTACATACGCGAACAAATAAAAATTTTGAAGGTGTAAATTCCGCAATTGTGGCCTCTATGGGTTTTCTTATAATTTGGATATGCTATTTTGGGGTCAATCTATTAGGGATAGGGCTACATAGTTATGGTTCATTTACATTAACATCTAATTGAATTCATTCAAGAAAGGGCCTGACGAACACAAACATGGAGGGGTATAGATAAGAAAATTGTGTGTAAGACATCGAGAACCCTTTGAATCACTACATTACTTGATTCAAATGGTTCTCACAAAAGCCAAATGTATGAGGAAGTCCAATTCATTTTTTTATTTAACTTAAGAAAAAAGACTTCTTTTTTTTATTGTGCAACGAATGATTAAAAAAAATTATTATAGTATTGCTGTTTCATTTTTTTATGAAAACTATCTAGCAAAATAATTAGATAAAATAGCTTCGACCTTGTCAACTGATAGTGAGAAAACAAAATCTGGATAAATACCAATACCTATGACAGGTATAAGGATAGAGATCGCAACAAACAACTCTCGTGGTCCCGAATCAAAAAAATAAGAATTTTTAGCATTAAAAAGCTTGTATCCATAGAACATCTGGCGTAACATAGATAATAAATAAATGGGAGTTAATATAATTCCAATTGCCATTACCAAAGTAATTACTATTTTTGCCATTAAAAGATATTTTTGGCTAGTAATTATTCCAAAAAAGACTATTAATTCTGCAACAAAACCGCTCATACCAGGCAATGCAAGGGAAGCCATCGATAAGATACTGAAAGTCATAAATATTTTTGGAATTGGGATAGCCAGTCCTCCCATTTCATCGAGATAAACCAGACGTATTCTATCATAACTTGTTCCTGCCAAGAAAAAAAGTGCAGCGCCAATAAATCCATGAGAGATTATTTGTAAAATAGCTCCATTCAGTCCCGTATCGCTTATAGAACCAATTCCTATAATTATGAAACCCATATGAGAGACGGAGGAATAAGCTATTCTTTTTTTTAAATTGCGTTGACCCGAAGATGTTGAAGCTGCATAGATTATTTGAATTATGCCTAATATGATCAACCAGGGTGAAAAGATAGAATGGGCGTGGGGTAATAATTCCATATTGATCCGAACCAATCCATATGCTCCCATTTTTAATAAGATTCCGGCTAGAAGCATACAAGTACTGTAATGTGCCTCTCCGTGGGTATCTGGTAACCATGTATGTAAGGGTATAATCGGTGATTTGACAGCAAAAGCAATAAGAAATCCGTATAGAATAGTATTTCTAGTGCTATAGGATACGATTGATTAGCTGATGTTTCAAAATTTAAAGTTGGTTCATTAGAACCATATAAACCGATACCCAGAACTCCCATTAACAAAAAAATGGAACCTCCCGCAGTGTACAAAATAAACTTTGTAGCTGAATACAACCGTTTCTTTCCGCCCCACATCGATAGAAGTAGATAAACGGGAATTAATTCTAACTCCCACATGATAAAAAAGAGTAAGAGGTCTCGAGCAGAAAATGATCCTATTTGACCACTATACATTGCTAACATTAGAAAATGGAATAATCGGGAATCTCGAGTAACTGGCCAAGCCGCTAAAGTAGCTAAAGTGGTGATAAACCCCGTCAGTAAAATGGGTCCTATGGAAAGTCCATCGATTCCCAATCTCCAGTAAAAATCCAAAAAAGGGATCCATTTATAATCCTCCATCAATTGGATTAATGGATCGTCTAATTCGAAATGATAACAAAACGCATAGGTTGTTAGAAGCAGCTCGAGTACACAGATACATATAGTATACCATCTCATTACTTTATTTCCTCTATGAGGGAAAAAGAAAAGTAATAAACCCGCAAATATTGGAAAAACTACAACTGTTGTTAACCAAGGAAAATAATTCGTAGTAAAAACAAGATACACTTGGACTAAAAAAACCCATGTTCGAAAATAAAATAAAAAAAAAATATATATATGTATATTTATTTTCGAGCACGAGTTTTTGTCGGTAAAAAAGAAATCAAATGTATTCAAGGGGGCTTTTAGAGAACGTATCAATAAGCTAGACCCATGCTTCGAGTTGTTTCATGCCATAAATAAACGCGAACACTCAAAAAATCTGTCGGACAGGCAGATTCACATCTCTTACAACCAACACAGTCTTCCGTTCGTGGAGCCGAAGCTATTTGCTTAGCTTTACATCCGCCCCAAGGTATCATTTCTAATACATCTGTGGGGCAAGCTCGGACACATTGAGTACACCCTATACATGTATCATAAATCTTTACTGAATGTGACATTGGATCTATAATTTTTTTTTAAGACTATAAATTTTCGATCGAGTAAATTTGTAAATGAATTATATATTTAGATACCAGATGAGTCAATAATTTATCAGAATTTTGATAATCAATCTACTTTCAGATTAACTCATGCGATAGGGCCAAGATACTTTGATTTTTTACGTTTTCGCAAACATTATCATGGATTACGTATGATACATATAATTTTACTTGATGAATATCATAATTTATCTCATAAATAAATATTACTTATTCAACAAATTCGATTGATTGATACGAGTGGATTTTCTGTTACGATAAATTGACGAAAGAATAGCTGGGCCAATAGCTGCTTCAGCGGCTGCAATAGCTATAACAAAAATTGAGAAAATATTCCCTTTTAATTGGCGACTATCAAAAAAATCAGAAAATGTTACGAAATTCATATTAACTGCATTCAGTATAAGCTCAAGACACATAAGGGCCCTAACCATATTTCGGCTTGTGATCAATCCATAGATACCGATAGAAAATAA
The DNA here is from genome assembly GCF_025177605.1 of Cucumis melo. NCBI lineage: Eukaryota > Viridiplantae > Streptophyta > Magnoliopsida > Cucurbitales > Cucurbitaceae > Cucumis > Cucumis melo. Next base: position 24,814 of record NW_026124375.1, read on the forward strand.
ATAGGCACTTATAATAAGTACATGTTCGAGCATGATTGACCAACTCCTTATCAATTCCGATTCATTTCAATATGAACAAAAATGTAATAGATTCAATTCAATTGACAAAAAAAAAGTACAGAACAAGAGAATATATTCGTAATCGATCGAATAAAAGAATTTTGAGTTTAGACCAAAAAATCTTCAAATAGAATTGAAGGGGAATGTGTGTGATAACATACAACAAAGTTTAAATTATGCTATTTCTAACTAAAGATTTATTACTGGCGAGCCACGGAAATTGCGCCGATCAAAGCAGCTAAAAGAATGATCGAAATGAGTTCAAATGGAAGAAAAAAATATGTTGATAAATAAATTCCAATTTGTTGACTATTACTTATTAAATCTTGCTCTAGAATCTGATTTGATCTTGTAGTCCAAATAATCCCATACCATGACGTATCTACAATAGTAGTCATTAGTGAAACAAAAATACTTGTACAAACCAGAAAAGTAACTCCATTCCCAACGGTCCAAAGATTAAAATCTTTGGAATATTCTGAACCCTTCATGAACATCACAGCAAATATGATTAAAACATTTATAGCTCCCACGTAAATAAGGAGTTGCGCAGCAGCTACAAACTGGGCGTTTGCTAGAATATAGAATAAGGATATAGAAACAAGAACCAGTCCCAACGAAAAAGCAGAATAAATGGAGTTGTTAAATAATAGTACTCCCATACTTCCTAATATAAGACCTGATCCCAACAAGACTACAAGAAAATCATGTATCGGTCCAGGCAAATCCATTATATGTAGTAAAAAAAGAGAGATAAATAAATCTAAATGTTTTTCATGACCTTATTGATCTGACCAGGAAAAAAAATGTATAATCAATTCCTAATTAAATATTAAGGGGTGTGAATTAATGTAGGTACAGTTATTCTATTAATCTTAGTCTTGATCTGAAAGAGTAAAGTAGATTGAAACTATATATTTCGAAATATATAGTTTCAATCTAAATTAAGCTACAATTCTCATGAATCAATAGTTTGGATTTGTAGGTAGTGACCAAACAAACAAAACGAAAGAAACCTCATGTCTTTAGATCAAAACAGAACCTTAGTAATTGTAAATTACTCTTTAATCAACAGATTGACTTATTTTAGACTTCAATTTGAGGCGAATTCGAATTCAAAATTGTTCTAATTGTATAATCATCAACTACTGACATTGGTAAACGACCCAAAGAAATTTGATTATAATTCAATTCGTGACGATCATAAGTAGAAAGTTCATATTCTTCAGTCATTGATAAACAATTTGTTGGACAATATTCAACGCAGTTACCACAAAATATACAGATCCCGAAATCAATACTGTAATTAAGCAATCGTTTCTTTCGAATATCCGTTTCCAATTTCCAATCAACAACGGGGAGATCTATAGGACATACACGAACACATACTTCACAAGCAATGCATTTATCGAATTCAAAATGGATTCGACCACGGAAACGCTCCGATGCTATTAATTTTTCGTAAGGATATTGAATAGTTACAGGCAAACGATTTGCATGGGATAAAGTAATCATGAAACCCTGACCAATGTACCTTGCAGCTCGTACTGTTTGTTGACCATAATTCATGAACCCAGTTACCATAGGGAACATATTATAATATCTCTAAAGAATTTTATGTTTGTTTCTTTCTCTTGTTTGAGCAAGTCGTGAATATAGAATATGGTATTCCTTTACAATGAAAAGAGTTGAAAAGATGTTGTTAATAATAGATTACCGAGAGATATAGGTAAAAGAAATTTCCATCCAAGATTTAATAGTTGATCTATTCTTAGTCGGGGTAAAGTCCATCTTGTTGCTATAGAAATGAACAAGAACAAATAAGTTTTCGCTAATGTAATAAAGATACTAATTGTCATTCCAAAGACTTCATACACTTTATTTATTTCAAATAGTTCATAACCTAATATGTATGGAATAGAGATATCCCAACCACCCAAGTAAAGAACAGTTACAAATAACGAAGAAACTAATAGATTTAGATAGGAAGCAACATAAAATAAACCAAATTTTATACCTGAATACTCAGTTTGATAACCCGCTACTAATTCTTCTTCTGCTTCTGGTAAATCAAAAGGTAATCTCTCGCATTCTGCTAAGGAAGAAATTAGAAAAATAACAAACCCTATAGGTTGACGCCACAAATTCCAACCCCAAAAACCATATTTTGATTGAGCCTCAACTATATCAACGGTACTAGAACTGTTAGATAATTATAGTCGGTAATAACATCACTGTTCTCATCGCTATTACAGAACCGTACATGAGATTTTCACCTCATACGGCTCCTTGAGGGCCTTAAATAAATCTAAGGAGCGTATCGGGATTATTTATCTTGTCTTGCTATGTTTTTTTTGTAGAATACTATAAGATAAAAATATACTATAAGATAAAAATCTATCGTGTGTCCCCAAATTAACCCAATAGAATTCTGTCTGTTATAATAATAAAGAAAAAGGTTACTTCTGAATTGATCTCATCCTTTAAAAAAAATTCTTTGTTGAGTAATAACTTAATTCTTTACTAAAATACTATTTATTATAAATATCAATAACCCATTGTTTTCAATTACGAAAAAAAAATTGGCTATTCCATTAGTTCATGAATTCGGACATGAATTCTATCTCTATGAATAGGGAGATAGGAAAGAAATGCATATAGTAATGGAGATAAGAAACAATAAAAAATATCTCTTTTTTTTTTTTTTTGTAATTGGATTCTTTCCATTTTTTTTCGTTCCTATTCTTCTTTCTGAGAAAAAGGGTACTTACTCAATAAGGGATTATTTCGTTTCCGATAGTCATTTATTTAATGGGTGGATAGGCGTATACTCTGGATCGGAATCGTGGGGAGTACTGCCTGATCATTTCTACAAACTTAAAGCCCCAATTCGTATTCTTTTTATATTATGCATTTTGCAAAAATGTCCTTCTCTCTCTTTTGGTTTTGGATAATTTTGAAAATCTCCATTACTAATCCTTTGTATATCTTGGTGTTTCTAACCATCCACTCATTTTTGCTCAATCGGCTGTGTTATGGTAATACACATATGGTAGTACATAAAAATAATAGTGAAAACTCAATCCGGTTGATCTTTTGAGTCCGCTTCAAGACAGGATAACTAGTGACCCAATCTTGGGGCTCTCTTGCGCCTATATTTTTTTCTGCTTAACTCTTATACATAGAAAATGAGACTTAATATTTTGACTGCTAATTTTTATTTATATAAGCTGTTTTCTTTCACTCATATAACTATCTGATTTAGTTCATTAATCCGAATAATAAATATAAAAATGAGGATATCTATTCAATGCATTTCAACCCTTTTCTCGAAAAAAAGTGGGAGAAGTTTATGTCTCAACGAATCACACGTAGAGATATTGATAATACACATAGAGTTAATGGTATTTCATAACTAATTGATTGAGCAGCAGCTCGTAGACCACCTAAGAAGGAATATTTATTATTGGATCCATATCCTGACATAAGAAGTCCGATGGGAGCAACACTTGAAATGGCAATCCATAAAAAAACACCGATAGGTAGATCGGCTAAAACAAGGCGATAACCAAAAGGAATTACTGAATAGCTTAGTAAAATTGATATGACTGCTATCGATGGTCCCATACTGAATAAGCGAGTATCACCTCTAGATGGAAGCAGATTTTCTTTAAAAAGTAGTTTTGTACCATCTGCTAAAGCTTGAAGAACTCCCAAAGGACCAGCATATTCAGGTCCAATCCGTTGTTGTATTCCTGCGGATATTTCTCTTTCTAACCATACAATTACTAGTACGCCTATTGTGATTCCCAATACAGTAGTCAAAATAGGGACAAGTACCCATAGAATTCCATAGAATTCTTTTAAGAATTCCAATCTCGAAAAAGAATTGATATCTTGGACTTGTGATGTATCAATTATCATTTTAACGATCAACTTCTCCCATAATGATATCTATGCTACCTAGTATTGTCATAATATCAGCCAATTTCATTCTTTTAACTAACTGAGGAAGAATTTGCAAATTGATAAAACCCGGCGGGCGAATTTTCCACCTCCAAGGAAAACCACCCTGATCCCCTATCAAAAAAATGCCCAATTCTCCTTTGGGGGCTTCGACTCTCACATAAAGTTCTTGTTTCGCCAATTCAAAAGTTGGCGAAGGTTTTTTACTAATGAATCGATAGTCAAAGTCATTCCATTCCGGAGACCTTGCTCGATCAAAAGATCGTATTTCTAAATTTTCATAAGGTCCCCCTGGAATTCCTTCCAAAGCTTGTTGAATAATTTTTACGGATTCCGTCATCTCAGCAAGTCTGACTAAATAACGAGCTAATGAATCGCCTTCTTTTTGCCACTGAACTTCCCAATCAAATTCGTCATAACACTCATAACGATCAACTTTACGAAGATCCCATGGTATTCCGGAAGCTCGTAGCATTGGTCCTGATAACCCCCAATTTATGACCTCTTCTCCAGAAATAATACCTACTCCCTCAACTCGTTCTAAAAAAATAGGATTTTGTGTAATAAGTTTTTGATATTCAGCAACCGCTGTCAAAAAATAATCGCAGAAATCCAAACATTTATCTATCCATCCATGAGGTAGATCAGCCGCGACTCCCCCGATACGAAAAAAATTATGCATCATTCTCATACCGGTGGCTGCTTCGAATAGATCATATACTAATTCTCGTTCTCTGAAAATATAGAAGAAGGGAGTCTGTGCGCCAATATCCGCCATAAAAGGGCCAAGCCATAACAGATGAGAAGCTATACGACTCAACTCCAACATAATTACTCTGATATAGCTAGCTCTTTTGGGGACTTGAATATTTCCCAACTGTTCTGGACCATTTACGGTTATTGCTTCTGTAAACATAGTAGCTAAATAATCCCAACGTGTTACATAAGGTAGATATTGTATAATTGTTCGGTTTTCTGCAATTTTTTCCATCCCTCTGTGTAAATAACCCAATATTGGTTCACAGTCAATAACATCTTCACCATCCAAAGTAAGGATGAGTCGAAGAACACCGTGCATTGAGGGGTGGTGAGGTCCCATATTGACTATCATGAGGTCTTTTCTTGTAGCCGGTCCATTCATAAGTTTTTCCTCGATTCATCTTTCCATGAATTGCTGAAAATTAAAATAAGTTCATAAAAATGCAAGATCTAATAAATCAAATAATTAAAAATTACTTTTTAAATTACTGAGTTTTTGACTCCCGAATATCCAATTGATTAATTAATTCTTTATAACGCATTTTATTTTTCTTTGATAAATAAGAAAGTAATCGTTGGCGTTTTCCGAGAATTTTACGTAGACCTCTTTGAGATAAATAGTCTTTTTTGTGCAATTCCAAATGTGAAGTAAGTCTTCGTATCTTATTGGTGAAACTGACTACTTGAAATTCAACAGATCCTCCATTTTCTTTTTTTTCTTCTTGCGAAATAACTGAGCTGAATGAATTTTTTACCATAAAATTAAATCTCCTTAGCCTTCTTTTTTTTTATAAATTATTATTGATCAGTAATAATAATGTTACTCGTTTTAATTTGATATACACAATAATCTTACTTTGATTAAGAATTTCTATTCTTTTTTTTTTTAATAAAATCTAGCAATCCCTTTTTTGAAAATTTCAGATAGGTATACAAAAGTCTGGTATATTTTTGCATGCACAAAAAATATTTAGACTGCAATTTTCAATTTAAAATGAAATAAGAATATTTTCTTGATTCATTTCTAAATCTAATAGATACGTCATTAAATTCAATTAATATCATCTATCAGAATCTAAGAGAGTGCCATATGTGTATTTCTTTGTCTTCATATACCATATAAGGTACGGGCAATATAGGAAAAATGTAGCATTAACTAATTTGCAATTGTGGATACATATGGATCCTTAGCATACTAAAACGACTGCTATTATTGGTATCAAACCAATACCGATTCATACAAGCTAAATCTTCTAATCGATAATTGGGCCAAAGAAAGAACTTTAATTTTTTTAGTTGATTTTGATATCTATCAAGATGTTTGCTTGTTTTATCTAAAACTTGATCATCTGTTTTCACCTTATTTCCATTGTAAAATGCTGTATTTCTCTGGATATCATTTTTATTCCCAGAATTGAAACAAATTAGAATTCTAAACTCTCTACGACCTCTAGGGGATAAGATATTTTCCGGAACAAGCAAATCATAATAATTGCTGGTTCTATTTTCAGTCATTTTTTGAGGTATTGCAATGGATTCAGCAAAACTCCTCTTATAAGGATAGCCTTTTTCTTGATATTTTTGATTAAATTGGTACTTATTCTTATGAACTAATGAAATACCTATGGTTTGAGACATAATAAATTTTCCATCATTTTTTACAGACAGACGAATGGGTTCTATAATAAGTATTCCAGTTCTAATTAATTCTGAAAGAATCAAGCCCTTCGAAGATAGCAGAATATCCAGACTCAGGTTGCCATTTTGAATAGAGGATATATAAATTTGTTTGGGATCTAGCAGTCTAACCAGGAGACAACATATTTTGATGTTATTGAAAATTTTTTTATTTACGTATGCCGAACCATCCCATCTGCATTGAACACGAAAATATTTTTTTAGTAACAACTCAAACTCCTTGCTCATCTTTTTCGCGTATTGGTTTTGATTTATACGTTTTCTCCTATCTGCTACCGCAGAATCTTCTTGAAGATTTTTTTTGTGGTTTGAGTGAACTGAGTCAAGATCCTCTTTGGCCACAGATTCCTTTTCTGCTTTATTTCCATTTTCTAATTCAAAAGTTTTTTCCTTCGCTGATAGAAAAAGAGATCCTTTTTTCTTTTCAATGAGTTTTTTTTTTTTACTAAAAATTTCATTTCCATTCAATTTTTTTTCATTTCCATTCAAATTAAAAAGAAGTGATTTGATTGGTATCAGCCATGGATTAATCTTATATGCATTATAAAGTATCAAAAATTCTGGAAAGACCCACCCACGTTTCAAATTCGATCTGGAACCACTTAGTATTTCTTCATTCATTCTCATCCAATCAAAAAAAGTTTGTTTTTTTTTGTTGGATCGGTTGCTTTTTTTATCTTGATTAATTGTCAGATAAAACAAATGTTTCTTATTTATTTTTTTAATTAGTTGAAAATGATTAACCCCAGTTTTAGTATTTTTTTTACTGTTCGTGTCAGCCTCAATATGGATCCAGGATCGAATATCGACCTTATTTTTAATAGAAAAATGCAGCATTCTCCAATCAAAATATTTTCTATCCATAGTTTTTTCCAGATCTATAATATCATCTTCTCGTAGATAATTATTGATAAGGATATCAGTCAGTATATCAATAAATTTACATTTATCCGTGTTGTACTTATAAGAACTTTCTTGATTATTTTTTACTTCTACTGGTAATTCAACAATATATGAATCTTTATTATCTTCATAATTAATAGATTTATATGATAAACAATCATATATATATTTTTTTATTTTCTTATCTTTTTTATTCGGTAATGAGTCGTCTATTTCAAAATGATTTTGTTTTTTGTAAGCAATTAATCGGTTTTTTTCATCTGAAAAACATTGGTTAAAATCTTTATTTTTACGATCTTGCTTAACTCTATTTCGCCATTTTTGGGGGAGTAATTTTGACCATCTAATCGGATATAAATCCAAGTTATAATGACCCCTTAACCAGTTTTTCCATTGATTTCTCATTCCAGAATTTTCAAGATTATTTTGTTTTAGGTCGGAATGTAATATTTCGTGTGCTCCAACAACTTCAACAAAATAATCCTCTATTTCATTCTTAAGAAAACGAGATGTTCCGTGATATTGAAAGACAGGTCTTAACTTAGATAAATTAATAATTTGTGTTTGTGATAATTTGTAAAATAAATATGCTTGCGACAAGTATGATAAGTCCAAAAAGATCTTTCCATTCTTATTAGTAATATTGGAAAGTGACTTTTTGATAGTTGAAATAAAGTCAATTATACTTTGATTTGTTTTATCAATTCTTTCTTGATTTGATTCATTATTGAAAATGGATTTAGTAAATTTTTTTTTTATTGATTCAATAAAAAGTTGGCCATTCCTCGGCATATTAATCATACGTTGAAAACATATACATAGATATTTTTCAACAAAAAAATTTAGAAAATGATGCGATTTACGAATTAATCGTACATTTCTTTTTTTTAATATCTTTAAAATATTTTTCTGAGATTCAAATATTTTATCATCATAACTTATTTTGTTAGGACTAATTTCTGTATTTAGCAACTCTTGTTTCGTGTCTTTTCTAATTTTTTCAATTTTTTTTAGTATGGTGTTTGTTCTATCAGTCAAATCTTTCATTTTTTTTTCTCTCAATGAAAAATTTGTCCAATCCATAGAACTAATTACAATGGACGAGTCTTGGATCATTCGATTACTTATTATCGAATTTTTTTCGTTTTTAGCTTGATTCAACTTGTATATTTCTTTCAATTGAAATAATGGAATTGGGGGTTCTTTGTAAAAGTGCTTTTATTCCTTCTTTTATCTTTATAAATAAAATGTTTTCGGTGACCTCTTTTTTTTTTTCTTTTGAAAAATTTATAATTTCTTTGAAAATTTTTATAAACAACTTTGTTCTTAAAAGTCTTCCAATACACATCTTTGTCCAGTTTTTTAAATTTTTTGCTCTTTCGGTTATTAACTCGGGTTCAAAAAACGAAAGGTTTCTTGTGCCAGTACCAAAAGGAAGGTCAGTTTCCATTCCCAAAATTGTTAAAAAAGAAAAATCCCTTTTCTTTTTTATTGAATCAGGGGATTCTAACCTAGATTTGGGCCACGGTTTCAGACGAAAAGGAAATAAGATCTTTATTTGAATACCGTCTGTTAACCAATTTTTTGGAAATTCGTTTTCTGATAATGGAATACCATTATATGTGCACTTTATATGAATTTCTTTATTCCAATTTTGAAAATCCTCATACCAGTCAGGAACTGCAAATAATAGCATACGGGTAAGGTTTTTAGCTATTATCAATGAGGGTAAGACAATATATTTTCTAATAATTGATTGAGTTATTAACAAAGAACCTCTTATTACTTGAGCAAATCGAATGCTATCCCAGAGTTCTCCTATTTCTATACGTCTTTCTTCTAAGGTGCTTTTCAACAACTTTCTACTTTTTTGCATATTTTCGCTTCTCGTTTCTTCTCTATTATTCGAAATAGTCAATTCTGTGTTTGTCCATATCCAAGGTCTAAAAAGTTTTTTCATTAGACCAGGAATATCAAAAAAACGAGATTTGGCTACTCTGTCAAAAAAAAGAAAAGAATGTACACGTTTTTGAAACAGTTTCCCAATAAATGTTTTACGTCGTTGAGCACGCATAGAGCCTTTGATTAGCTCTCGACGAAAATCCGATTGGTAGGAATAGCGTATCAGAGAAATTTGATCTGAGTCCTCAGACTCATCAGTATAGTTGATATTAGTATTAGTAGGAATATTTCTAATTTTTTCGTTCGCCTTTTGCCGATCAGTAAGCTTATTCCTATCATTAAAAAGTATGACATTTTTGGCTCTTCTTGAACGAATTTGATGATCTTCCGGCATATCTTCGTCGTTTTCTTGGATCAGTTGGTCTGTCTCCGTGATTAATTTGTATGACCAGCGAGGAACTTTTTTACTTATTTCTTTTATTGCAATCGAGTTTTCACCACTTTCTTTAGCTCCATCGAAGAAAAAGTTGAAAGATTTTCTTCGATCTTCTGACTCAATTTTATCTTCAATTTGTGGGTAATTAGTATTAAAAAAAATAACATGAATCTTATTTATCCAAATTTTCTTTTTCTCACTATCATTTTTTCTAGAACTTTTATTTAGCATTGAGAATAATAAAACTAAATTGATTCGTCTCCGGTAAGGACCACTCAACAACGGATCATATATTTTTGGTAAATAGTCTTTTTTAGTTTTATCATTACATAATTGAGTCCTTTTTTGCAGTACATCCCCAACTAAAGTAAGGGATCCGTGATCGAGAAGTCGAATTCTAGTTATAACTATTTTTTGAAAATTTATTTTTTTTTTTTCATTGAGAGAATTCCAAGGATTATCGAATTGATAATAATAAAGTTTTTTTGTTGTCAACAAAGATATCTTTTTTTTTATCATTTCTAAAAAAGTTGCTATACTAGGTGGATGTGTAAAAACTATTCTGTCTTTTCCGTCACTTTCACATGTATAAAAAAAATATTGTGACATTTCGTTTCTAACAGCATTTTCAAATTTATCATTTTTTATATATCGAACTGGACGATTCCATCGTTTATAGTCGAAAAGGATAGTCACAAGAGGTTTTTCAAACCAGAAGAGAGATTTTTCTTTTTTATCTATTTCTAACTTCGAATTTTCTTTATTTCCATCCGGAGGGTAAGAAGTTTCATAAACAGGTCTTTTTATATTTTGATAGCGTGTCCTTTTAAAGTGGAATTCATCCTTTGTTTTTTCCTTTCCATTCACTCGGATCTCTTCCGTTTCATCGATTTTGTCCGGATCCTCCTTTTCTTCCGAAAAAAGGGAAGGAGAAGTATCTTCTTCGGTGGATCCCTCTTGTTCCTGTTTAGTCCCCTTCGTTTCGGAAGTGGTTTCTATTTCTACATCTGTTTCTTCCTCGCTTTCCCCCCTTTTCTCCGTTTCTGAGGTTTCTTTCAGTTTCTTAGTAAGAATGGGTGACGGTATTCTGCCTAAATAGTAGAGACAGGTAATAAATAAGAGAATACTAAAGATTTGAGCCATAGAATTTCTCAATTCTGACACAAGGTACTTATTAGATCTAATGTACTTATTAGATCTAATAAGTACATTAGATCTAATAGAATTATTTTGCTGTATCCAGACTAATATCAATCCAACCCATTTCATGAATAAAATGTGACCAATTAACCAACCAACAAAACTACTTGTTACAAATAACATCTTGTTGTTGCATCGAAACATAGAAATGTTGACTAATCTGACTAACATTGAACTTGGTAAAATGAAATGGTTGAATAATTGAAAAATGAGATGATTCAGGAATACACATTGAATGCTAAGATTACGCATTGAGTTTCTGGTAGTAGATCCATAATCAAAAAAGTGTTTGTGATTGTTCCAGAAGAAATAAAACAAAAGATACGGTAGAGCTAGGACAGTTATTGTATGAGGTCTACCCAATGCTAGATGCAGAGGCGCATAATAGATCGATATGAACATCATGAGCTGTCCCGTAATAAAACCTGTTGTTGCTGATACTTTCTTCTCGGTTCCTTCTTCCATAACCCGAGCTCGGAGAAGGAAGAGATAAGAGGGCCCTATGGAGAATGTGGTCAGAAATCCATAATAGAGTCCGACCACAACGACCGAATTGATTATCTTCATGCATAAGGATACTAGATTACCTAGTATAAAAGATTTTAAAATCATCACAAACCTCCCTTTTTCTTTTCTATTGCAATTTCTGGATTATTATTATATGATGATTTTTTAACTTTCCATATATATAGAAATAGAAACAGATAGACTAGAAACGACATCTCTTATCTCAATGACACAACAGGGATATTAAAT
>NW_026124376.1:0-27500 GCF_025177605.1 Cucumis melo
CCTGTTGCTGGAGAAGAAAATCAATATATTGCTTATGTAGCTTATCCCCTAGACCTTTTTGAAGAAGGTTCTGTTACTAACATGTTTACTTCCATTGTGGGTAATGTATTTGGATTCAAGGCTCTACGTGCTCTACGTCTGGAGGATTTGCGAATCCCTACCGCTTATATTAAAACTTTCCAAGGCCCACCTCATGGTATCCAGGTTGAAAGAGATAAATTGAACAAGTATGGTCGCCCTCTATTGGGATGTACTATTAAACCAAAATTGGGATTATCCGCTAAGAATTATGGTAGAGCAGTTTATGAATGTCTACGTGGTGGACTTGATTTTACCAAAGATGATGAAAACGTGAATTCCCAACCATTTATGCGTTGGAGAGACCGTTTCCTATTTTGTGCGGAAGCTATTTTTAAATCACAGGCTGAAACAGGTGAAATCAAAGGACATTACTTGAATGCTACTGCAGGTACATGCGAAGAAATGATGAAAAGGGCTATATTTGCCCGAGAATTGGGAGTTCCTATCGTAATGCATGACTACTTAACAGGTGGATTCACTGCAAATACTAGCTTGGCTCATTATTGCCGAGATAATGGTCTACTTCTTCACATTCACCGTGCAATGCATGCTGTTATTGATAGACAGAAGAATCATGGTATGCACTTCCGTGTACTAGCTAAAGCGTTACGTATGTCTGGTGGAGACCATATTCACGCTGGTACCGTAGTTGGTAAACTTGAAGGGGAAAGAGAAATCACTTTAGGATTTGTTGATTTACTACGTGATGATTTTATTGAAAAAGACCGAAGCCGCGGTATTTATTTCACTCAAGATTGGGTTTCTTTACCAGGTGTTCTGCCAGTGGCTTCCGGTGGTATTCACGTTTGGCATATGCCTGCTCTAACCGAGATTTTTGGAGATGATTCTGTACTACAATTCGGCGGAGGAACTTTGGGGCACCCTTGGGGTAATGCACCTGGTGCCGTAGCTAACCGAGTAGCTCTAGAAGCATGTGTACAAGCTCGTAATGAGGGACGTGATCTTGCTCGTGAGGGTAATGAAATTATCCGTGAGGCTAGTAAATGGAGTCCTGAACTAGCTGCTGCTTGTGAAGTATGGAAGGAGATCAAATTTGAATTTGAGGCAATGGATACAATTTGAGGCAATGGATACTTTGTAATCCAGTAATTACTCTTCGTTCTTTTAATTGACTTTCAATTAAACTAAATTCGGCTCAATCTTTTACTAAAAGGATTGAGCCGAATACAATACAAAGATATTATTGTATATCTTTTTTACTAGATATACAAAATAGAAAATTGAAATAAAAATATAAGACGAAACAACTTAAAAATTTTTATTGTTGTGCTGGATCCGCAATTAAGCCTATGGATCCTTAGGATTGGTGTAGTCATTTAATATTTAATATATTATATCCCGTAGCGTCGTTTCAGATCCGGGATCGAGCCAAGTATCACAACTTCTTCTACCCCATCCTGTATATTGTCCTTTTTGTTCTGTCTTGGAATACAAATTTTTTAGTAGACGAGATTTTACGAAAAAAGTTCTTCATATTCATAGGGATAACAACGATTTTTTTTATGTGAATTTGACAATTTGACATAACCGGTGAGAAACCACTATTTATAAATTAATAATTGAATTGATTTAATTGAAAAAAAAAAATAATTCTCTTTTGAGAGAACGCTAAGTATCACTTCACTATATATAACGGAACCTTTTTTTTTTTAAGACCGACTCGTTAATACTTAATAATCCTAGTGATTGGATTTAGATCCTATTCTGATAGGAAATGAGATATTTAAATGATTTCTTTTTTATCGAATGACTATTCAGCTATTGTATTTTCATGTAAATAGGGGCAAGAAAGCTCTATGGAAAAAAGATGGTTAAATTCGATGTTGTCTAAAGGGAAGTTAGAATACAGGTGTAGGCTAAATAAATCAATCAATAGTCTTGGTCCTATTGAAAGTGAAGGATCAATTATAAATAATATGAATAAAAACATTCCTAGTCATAGTGATAGTTACAATTCTAGTTACAGTACTGTTGATGATTTAGTCGGCATTCGGAATTTCATATCTGATGACACTTTTTTAGTTAGGGATAGTAATAGCTGCAGTTATTCCATCTATTTGGATATTGAAAATCAAATTTTTGAGATTGACAATGATCCTTCTTTTGTAAGTGAACTAGAAAGTTCTTTTTATAGTTTTCGGAACTCTACTTATCAAAATAATGTATCTAAGAGTGATGATTCCCACTATGATCAGTACATGTATGATACTAAATATAGTTGGAATAATCACATTAATAGTTGCATTGACAGTTATCTTTGGACTCAAATCTGTATTGATAGTTACATTTTAAGTGGTAGTCACAATTACAGTGACAGTTACATTTATAGTTCTATTTGTGCTGAAGGTGGAAATAGTAGTCAAAGTGAGAGTTTCAGTATAAGAACTAGCACGCATAGAAAAAATTTAACTACAACAGAACGTTCTAATGATCTAGATCTAACTAAAAAATACAGGCATTTGTGGGTTCAATGCGAAAATTGTTATGGATTAAATTATAAGAAAATTTTTAAATCAAAAATGAATATTTGTCAACAATGTGGATACCATTTGAAAATGAGTAGTTCAGATAGAATCGAACTTTTGATTGATCCAGGTACTTGGGACCCTATGGATGAAGACATGGTCTCTTTGGATCCCATTCAATTTGATTCGGAGAATCAACTTTATACTTATAAAGATCGTCTTTCTTCTTATCAAAGAAAGACAGGATTAACTGAGGCTATTCAAACAGGCACAGGTAAATTAAATGATATTCCAGTAGCAATTGGGGTTATGGATTTTCAGTTTATAGGGGGTAGTATGGGATCCGTAGTAGGAGAGAAAATCACCCGTTTGATCGAGTATGCTACCAATCAATTTTTACCTCTTATTTTAGTGTGTGCTTCGGGAGGAGCACGCATGCAAGAAGGAAGTTTGAGCTTGATGCAAATGGCAAAAATATCTTCCGCTTTATATGATTATCAATCAAATAAAAAATTATTCTATGTAGCAATCCTTACATCTCCTACTACTGGTGGGGGTGACAGCTAGTTTTGGTATGTTGGGGGATATCATTATTGCCGAACCGAATGCCTACATCGCATTTGCGGGTAAAAGAGTAATTGAACAAACATTGAATAAGGCAGTCCCTGAGGGTTCACAGGAGGCTGAATCTTTATTCGATAAGGGCTTATTCGATCTAATCGTACCACGTAATCCTTTAAAAGGTGTTGTGAGTGAGTTATTTCAGCTCCACGCTTTCGTTCCCTCGAATCAAAATTCAATCAAGTAAAGCCTTACTTAACTTAAAAAATGAATTCTTTTTTTTTTTATTTCTTCCGCAAAATTTGGCACGGGGAAGAAAATGAATTTCATGCTCCCTTCTTAACATTACATGTGTATATATACTTCAACTATAGCAAATAGCGGCATAGAGTCTTGCATCTTTCTACATCTCTAGCGGATCTCTAGTTTTACTAAGAATCCTTGTTGTTGGATCGGATTATAACTACCTTTTTGGGAATTTGTACGAAAATCTTTATGAAATTTTATTAAAAAAAAATGCTAAGACAAGATAATAACTAAAATAATGCAAACGTCTATTATGATACATATATCTCATGTCGAAAGATGAGTAAGTCCATTTATTTAATTCGACATTCCTCATTCCTTTTCTATATATACTCACGTAGATATTACTTAGTATAATTATATATTGAATTAGTATAATTATAAGATACCTTTTATAACAATCAATAAATAACAGGTAAAACTATTAATATAACAATGAAAATATTAAGTCGAGGTATCCATTCTATGACAACTCTCACCACCTTACCCTCTATTTTTGTGCCTTTAGTGGGCCTAGTATTTCCGGCAATTGCAATGGCTTCTTTATTTCTTCATGTTCAAAAAAACAAGATTTTTTAAATATGCTGTCTATTTTTTTTTTTCAAAACTTAGACTTTGACGATAACACAGCTATCTATTTAGTAGACTAGAATCTAACATGTGGCTTACTCCAAACATAAGCGATTATACATACGTAAACATGATATCTGAGGAAATCAATTAGAAGTATTTCAAAATAGAAAATAGATAAGTTTCAAAATAGAAAATAGATAAGAGATCGGGCGACAAATGTTTGAGATATAAAATCAATATACCTATATGGATGTAGGTATCTATAGGGAATCATATAAAGGTGATGTTATTATTTTAGATCTAAGTAATTCGATGAATTACTTAGATCTAAAGTAAAGGTTCACATCAAAATAGTGCTAGTTGATTAGAGTTACTTCGGAAACAAAAAAAGTAAAATAGATTTTTTTTGATTCTCTTAATTCCAATAAAATGCAACGAGATCTAGTATGAATTGGCGATCAGAACGTATATGGATAGAATTTATAAGAGGATCTCGAAAAATCAGCAATTTCTGCTGGGCCTTTATCCTTTTTTTAGGTTCATTAGGGTTTTTATTGGTTGGAACTTCCAGTTATCTTGGTAGGGATTTGATAGCTTTATTTCCGTCTCAGCAAATAATTTTTTTTCCACAGGGGATCGTAATGTCTTTCTATGGGATTGCCGGTCTCTTTATTAGCTCCTATTTGTGGTGCACAATTTTGTGGAATGTAGGTAGCGGTTATGATCGATTCGATAGAAAAGAAGAAATAGTGTCTATTTTTCGTTGGGGGTTTCCTGGAAAAAATCGTCGAATCTTCCTACGATTCCTTATGAAAGACATTCAGTCCATCAGAATAGAAGTTAAAGAGGGTATTTATGCACGTCGTGTCCTTTATATGGAAATAAGAGGCCAAGGGGCCATTCCCTTGACGCGTACCGATCAGAATCTGACCCCACGAGAAATTGAGCAAAAGGCTGCCGAATTGGCCTATTTCTTGCGTGTACCAATTGAAGTTTTTTGAAAAATGAAGTTCAGAATGAATTTTGTTCGTAGCAAGAGGGATAAAACTGAAATGAAAGAATAGTCTTTTTTATAGACCATAGTAATAGTATAATAACTTAACTGGAATTTCTTCAGAATGCTCATTTGACCCAAAGCAGACGTATACGGAACAGCCAGAAAACTTTCTTTGTCCGAAATTTTGATCCGTATGTAAATCAACTGCACAGTAACAAAAAAAAGTGGATTCTTTGTTATTTTCTTTCTGTATTATTTCGAAATTCAAGGATTAACTAATAAATCACAAATCAAAAACTAAAAAACAGGGAATGGATTCATAATAGTATGCATATGACTTGTAATAGAACTTATGTTTGATATAAATATTAGTAGTGTAGAGAGTTAACGAATGAAGTGAGTTCATTAAAAAATAAAAGACGAAAAAATGGAAAAAAAGAAAGCATTCATTCCCCTTCTATATCTTGCATCTATAGTATTTTTGCCCTGGTGGATCTCTCTTTCATTTAATAAAAGCCTAGAATCTTGGGTTACTAATTGGTGGAATACTGGTCAATCCGAAATTTTTTTGAATGATATTCAAGAAAAGAGTATTATAAAAAAAGTTCTAGAATTAGAGGAACTCTTTCTCTTGGACGAAATGCTAAAGGAATACCCAGAAACACATCTACAAAAGCTTCGTATCGGAATCTACAAAGAAACGATCCAATTGATCAAGATGCACAATGAGGATCGTATCCATATGATTTTGCACTTCTCGACAAATATAATCTGTTTCGTTATTCTAAGTGGTTATTCTATTCTTGGTAATGAAGAACTTGTTATTCTTAACTCTTGGGTTCAAGAGTTCCTATATAACTTAAGCGACACAATAAAAGCTTTTTCTATTCTTTTATTAACTGATTTATGTATAGGATTTCATTCACCCCATGGTTGGGAACTAATGATTGGTTCTGTCTACAAAGATTTTGGATTTTCTCATAACGATCAAATTATATCCGGTCTTGTTTCCACTTTTCCAGTCATTCTTGACACAATTTTAAAATATTGGATCTTCCGTTATTTAAATCGTGTATCTCCCTCACTTGTAGTGATTTATCATTCAATGAATGACTGAAAAATATAATGTTTGTTACTTTGTACATAAGTAAAACATTCAAAATTGTACTTATTCCTTCTACCCATCGCGAAGGATGCCTCCTATATTCGAGTAACTTTATTTCAGTAAATAGCAGAATCATGGATAGGGAACTATACTAGGGACCTACCTAATTTTATTGTAGAAATTTTTGGGCTCAATGATTGGACCATGCAAACTAGAAATACCTTTTCTTCGATAAAGGAAGAGATTACTCGATCTATTTCCGTATCACTCATGATATATATAATAACTTGGGCACCCGTTTCAAATGCATATCCCATTTTTGCACAACAGGGTTATGAAAATCCACGAGAAGCAACCGGCCGTATTGTCTGCGCCAACTGCCATTTAGCTAATAAGCCCGTGGATATCGAGGTTCCACAAGCGGTACTTCCTGATACTGTATTTGAAGCAGTTGTTCGAATTCCTTATGATATGCAACTGAAACAAGTTCTTGCGAATGGTAAAAAGGGTGGTTTGAATGTGGGGGCTGTTCTTATTTTACCCGAGGGGTTTGAATTAGCCCCCCCCGATCGTATTTCTCCCGAGATTAAAGAAAAGATGGGCAATCTTTCTTTTCAGAGCTATCGTCCCACTAAAAAAAATATTCTTGTGATAGGTCCTGTTCCTGGTCAGAAATATAGTGAAATCACCTTTCCTATTCTTTCCCCGGACCCTGCGACTAAGAAAGATGTTCACTTCTTAAAATATCCCATATACGTAGGCGGGAACAGGGGAAGGGGTCAGATTTATCCCGACGGGAGTAAGAGTAATAATAATGTTTATAATGCTACAGCAGCAGGGATAGTAAGCAAAATAATACGAAAAGAAAAAGGAGGATATGAAATAACCATAGTGGATGCAGCGAATGGGCGTCAAGTGGTTGATATTATCCCTCCAGGACCAGAACTTCTTGTTTCAGAGGGCGAATCCATCAAACTTGATCAACCATTAACGAGTAATCCTAATGTGGGAGGATTTGGTCAGGGAGATGCGGAAATCGTCCTTCAAGATCCATTACGTGTCCAAGGCCTTTTGTTCTTTTTTGCATCTGTTATTTTGGCACAAATCTTTTTAGTTCTTAAAAAGAAACAGTTTGAGAAGGTTCAATTGTCCGAAATGAATTTCTAAATCTGGGGATTTATCAAATAAAGTTCGTAAAAAAAAACCAAATTCTTGTTGGCAATTCTATAATTTAATTATGTATGATCAAAAAATTATGAAAAACTTTTTCCCTTGTTTTTTTTTTTATTCTTTTTCGACCCTATTTCGGTAATTACTTGTACCGCATTACTAGTCATAGTATGGATATTATATTGTCAGGAAGACTATTTTACCTCTTCTTTATTTCTTTGTTTTTTACAATACAAATAGGAGCGGTATTATTATGATTATTATGTCACTGGTGCCAGATTGAAATGTCATTGAATGTGTCTATTTTTATTCTAATAGAATAAAAATAGAGTAGATATTAAAAATAAGATAAGTAAATGGAGAATAGAAAAAAAATGAAGGGAACAAAGGATTCTAGAAGGAATTATGCATCTTTCTAGTATTCGATACCAGAAAAATTCCTTTTCTTGTTCTGGTGTCGAAATAATAAACTAATGAATTATTCTTGATCCCGTTCGTCAAAGATCTCTATTCTTAGTTTCAATTTTTCCCGGTTTATCAGAACCTTTTTTTCGATTTATTACATAAGTAGTGAACAAATTCAATGAATTTTTCAATTCTATTTTATATTAAAATAACTATAGAAAATTCTATTAGTATATTTTAATCTATTTAAAGGGTTTGTGATATCTGATCGATAGAAATATAATATTGTTATATTGGGATTGTATCATCCAGAAAGAGGGAATCGAGTGATTCTCTCTTTCTTTTTTTCGCTTTGAAATGAAAGTATCGACCGATACGATCGCGAAAGAGATGGTCTGAATCAATTTTTTTTTTGAAGCAATTCAGAATCAGAAAGAAATGAAGTTTTTTGAAAAAATAGGAAAGATCCATTTTTTCATTTATATGAATAAATTAGTCTAATTCTAATTAGTAAGAGCTCAACGGGACCTACCCCCTCTTTTTTTCTGATTTGAGGGGGATCCTGTTGAGTTCTTACGCTTTCATGTCTCCAACTCAGTTCATCCGATTATTACAGAGATGAACCTAAGCCGGAATATGAACCATAAAAGAAAATACCAACTAAACCGATCACAGGAATACCAGTTACAGTACCGATTATCCAAAGAGGAATCCTTCCAGTAGTCTCGGCCATTTGTCCCACTTCCCTCCCCATTTCATCAAGTGGTCGTGCTAGAGACAGAAACAGTCATAGATAATTATGAGATGATATCCTTCCGAATGGGATAAGATAATTCGTACTATTATTTAGTATTTTCTTTTATTTAATTGAAGAAATAATTGGAAAATAAAACAGCAAGTACAAAAATGAGTAATAACCCCCAGTAAAGACTGGTACGATTCAATTCAACATTTTGTTCGTTCGGATGATTGTGTCATAGCTCTATAATTCGGATTAGGTTTATCGTTGGATGAATTGCATTGCTGATATTGACCCTAAAAAAGAAACGGTAGGTACAGCTAGTCCGTGAACAGTTAACCATCGCACTGTAAAAATAGGATAAGTTTTATCGATAGTCATTTGGTCCTCCTAAAAAGATCTACTAAATTCATCGAGTTGTTCCAAAGAATCAAAACGGCCAGTTATTAATGGAATTCCTTGTCGGCTCTCTGTAAAATACTCATTTGGACGAGGGCTTCCAAAAACATCGTAAGCTAAACCCGTGCTGACGAATAACCAACCTGCAATGAATAGAGAAGGTATAGTAATGCTATGAATGACCCAGTATCGAATACTGGTGATAATATCAGCAAAAGAACGTTCTCCTGTGCTTCCAGACATGCCGAGCTCCACATATTCTTGTACAGTCAAAAGGGGGATCGATTCCGTAAAAGATGAGATCAGTAAATGGAAATTAACTGAAATTTTATCTTTGTAAGATCGTCAATATTGTACCGAGGGTGTTTTTAGAGTATACCGAATCAGTATAGCTATCCTTCTTCTGACGCAGCAACGCAATTTCACAATAAGTATCAAAATGAAGCACTAAAACTAAATAATATAATTTGTTTCTTCTTTTCTTGCTGCTTGTCGATGTAGAATCATATACCATTCATTCAATAGAAAATTCTGAAAATGCCTGTCTGTAGTATTAAGGATTCTATCGGTTATTGGCTTCGGGCTAGAAAGCGAAGATTGGGTAAAATGTGAATCCGACTGGTTGGTTTATAATAATTTAGGAAGCAGATTCTAATAGTCCCAAAATTCAATGAAATTAGACGTGAAATCTCGAAATATTTCTTTTGTGTTTGTAGTTATATTTTTGTTTGAATCTTTTTTTATTTTAAGGAATTGGTTAGTCGTCCAGTAACAAGTAACAGTAGTACATAGGATTCGATGAACGAAACAGAACAACGAATAGAAGAATAATAAATATTCGTAATGCACGCATTATTGTTTTATATTAGACTCAAACGATCGTTCTTCAACTAATTAGAAGAATGTTTTTAATATGGAAAGAATAAGAATAAATGGAGAACCTAGTTTCGAGTGATCTGATCGTGCGATACTTTTTTTCTTTTTAAAAAAGATTTTATGGAAATGAACCCACTACATAAAATCTAATTAGTGGGAATACAATTTCATAAATAAAGGGCATTATAAGGTCATTCATTCTTCAGCGATTCAAAGAGCATTTCATTTTTGGAATCAAGTTACACAACATAGTTTATTTATTATTTTTCTTTTTTTTTTTTTTTTTTTCTTTCTAATTATTTAGAATCCATTTAATAGATTTATATATTTACTAGATTTATATATTAAATTATTGTTTATAAATTCTTTATAATAAGAATATTTGTTTTGAAAACTCAAGAGTTGTTCAATGAATCCCTTGATTCCGAATTGCGGGATAGAGAGACAGATGATGAATTGATTTCTTACCTATGTCACAAGATTTTTGTTAGTATCATCTATAATCATAATAATAGATGAATCAAAAACTTTCAATTGAATATATTTTTTCAATTAGTATTTTTACTTATCCATCCGCGTATCTTTCAAAAATAGAAACTTAGGGAAGTGCTTTATAAACATATGGATAAAAATAACGTATTTCATTTAGCCTCGTCATGCCTACTATCACTAGTTATTTCGGTTTTCTACTAGCAGTTTTAACTATAACCTCAGCTCTATTTATCGGTCTGAACAAGATACGACTTATTTGATTAAAATTCATTGAATGCACAATTCAAAAAAAAGAAAGATTTCGGTGTTATTCAATATATTCTATATATTGTAGAGTTCTTTACCTTGTCAATTCAATTTCGAATTCTTGGTCATTGAGATTCATGGGCAATACCGATTAATATTTTAAGGATAGATATTACCTCTCCTTTTCCTCGTTCAACTAAATTGAAATGATTGAAGTTTTTCTATTTGGAATCGTATTAGGTCTAATTCCTATTACTTTGGCTGGATTATTTGTGACCGCATATTTACAATACAGACGGGGGGATCAGTTGGACCTTTGATTAATTAACAGTTCTTTTTTTTGATTGACCCCCTACTTGCTTTATAGGAGGTAAAATTTTGATTTCTGTTGAATTATTTCAGTATCATTTTGATTTAACAACAACAAGAATCGAATCACGCTCTATAGGATTTGAACCTACGACATCGGGTTTTGGAGACCCGCGTTCTACCGAACTGAACTAAGAGCGTTTTATTATCAAACTAAAAGCAACCCGAATATATCTTCGATACATATATTATCATAGAGAATATCATAAAATTAAATAAAAAAAGATTGATTCGATATATGTATGTTCAATTTTTATGGATCTCAATTGATTCCTCGTTACTGTTCAGAAGATAAGTAATAGGTAGGGATGACAGGATTTGAACCCGTGACATTTTGTACCCAAAACAAACGCGCTACCAAGCTGCGCTACATCCCTTTCAATTGGTCTACAGTGTTATTGTAGAGAATCCCTGTCTTGTTTTCCACATTTTTTATTTATTTCCTCCATTGGTATACACAAATTATCTTGCCATTTCTTCTTTTTTGTCTCATATCATATATAAAATATAATAAAAATAATAAAAAGACTTATATACGTATGAAATAATAAATATTAAATCCGCCGTAAAGAAAAATGAATATTTGGGGTGGGGCGGAAAGCTACATATTTTTTTTAATAAAAAAGGGAATATCTACCGAATTGAACTGTTGTACATTTCAATTTGAATTAGGAATTCCGCGGACAATACAAGCGGTTATTAACTATATATACATTTGATGGTATGTAATACCAGTATGTATTACAAATTACTATAAAGTAGGAGGGTTTTCAATGCGAGATCTAAAAACATATCTCTCCGTGGCACCGGTAGTAAGTACTATATGGTTCGGGGCTTTAGCGGGTCTATTAATCGAGATCAATCGTTTATTCCCGGATGCGTTGGTATTCCCGTTTTTTTCATTCTAGTTATTGACTTGGGAAGGGGTGAAGAAGATTAGAAAAACAATCAAATATCTTTGACTAATCCCCTTCCCCCTTCTTTTTTTTAGAGTTTTTAGACTTAGAATAAGTTAGAAAGAATCAAAATGGATTCAACCTCAGTCAAACTCGGACGCGGCGCCAGGTTCAAATTTAATTAATAAAAGAGTGAGAACGAAAATGAAAATGTGATGGCTAGGGCAACAATATCATACAAAATACTTAAATGAAAAACTGTACTGCGATTCTAAATTTAGAAATTATTGTATTACTATATTTTAATATTTGATTGTAACGAAATCTTTCATAATTTTATTTCGAGTTACCAATTTTTCTTTTTTTCTTCATTTTGGATCGGAAAATGGAAGAGTTGCGTGAATCAAAAATCCAAGGGAGGTTCATGGCCAAGGGTAAAGATGCCCGAGTAACTGTTATTTTGGAATGTACTCGTTGTGTTCGAAACGGTGTTAATAAGGAATCAATAGGGATTTCCAGATATATTACTCAAAAGAATCGACACAATACGCCTAGTCGATTGGAATTGAGAAAATTCTGTCCCCGGTGTTACAAACATACGATTCATGGGGAGATAAAGAAATAGATCGAACCGATCGGCTGTGTGTCACCCTTTTCCAATCCAAGGAAGATGAAAAATTACATATATTAGACATATTTTAGATTTAAATATAAACAAACCAAATCCTATTTCGATCGGATCTAAAATGATTTAGAATTAAGAAATAGGATTTTCGGGATAAGGAATAAAAAAACCATGGATAAATCCAAGCGACTCTTTCTTAAATCCAAACGATCTTTTCGTAGGCGTTTGCCCCCGATTCCATCGGGGGATCGAATTGATTATAGAAACATGAGTTTAATTAGTCGATTTATTAGTGAACAAGGAAAAATATTATCTAGACGGGTAAATAGATTGACCTTAAAACAGCAACGCTTAATTACTATTGCTATAAAACAAGCTCGTATTTTATCTTTGTTACCTTTTCTTAATAATGAGAAACAATTTGAAAGAAGCGAGTCGACCGCTAGAACTATTGGTCTTAGAACCAGGAATAAATAGACTTAGCTTACTCTTTAATTGAATTAAAATTCTAATCCAAACTCAACCGCAGATTGATTCTTTGTTCGAAAAATCCGAAAATCTAGATTCGATTGTCGTGTCGTAAGAAAAAGAAAGAATAGTGGAAGAAGAATAAATCGTTTTTTTTTTATTGAACATATTTGCTCATTTTGACCACTTTATCATATTTTATCATACTAATTTCTACTCTACCTTCTCGGAGTTCATTCTCCAGAGAACTCCATTTTAAGCATTCCGCTGGATTCTTTGCAATCTTCGTATTTTATTATGATCTCATTGGAAATCATATAAAGACAATTTCTATTTAATATCGCGATTTGGGCAAGTATTTTACGATTAAGAAGCAACTGCCTCTTGTACAGATTGTGTATGAATCTACTATAACTGTAGTCTACCTTATTAGATCGAATTACTGCATTTATTCGAGCGATCCACAACTGTCGAAAATTTCTTTTTTGCCTACCTCTATCCCGATAAGCTGAAGCCAAAGCTCTTATTTTCTGTTGAGTAATAGTTCGAGTAAGTCTTGAATGAGCCCCTCGAAAGCTTGATGCAAATAAACGAATTTTTGTTCTACGTCTCCGAGCTATATATCCTCGTTTAATTCTAGTCATTGAATAAATGAAACTTTGATGAATAACTAATGGATTTCCTTTCTTTCAGTTATTCCTTTCTCCTTTCCTAGTCTATTAATAACAAAACGTATTTTTCCAATGTATAAAATAAAAATTCCAATGGCTTTTGCTACTATAACCTTCCCGACCACTATTTCTTTTTTTGTTCTAATCACCCCAAAATACGAAATAGTATTTTTACTAGGTATAAAAAACAAAAATAGAGTAAATAAATAAAAATAGAAATGGATAAAGAAATAGTGGGTTCCTTCGTTTCTATGGTTACTTCTTAAACGGTGAGGTCCTCTCTATACACCGGAGCTCCTTCTTTTATTTCATCAATGTTATTGTTAACTTGTACAGTTCACCCTCTTTGGCTCTACCCATGAATTATCTAGTAATCGGTCTTTCACAACGAGATCTACCTATACAGTAACGGTATTTAATTATGAAGATTGGTTGGGTAGCTGACCCTCTTAGTCCGTTCTTGGAAGAATAAGGCTATAATCCTTCTGTTAAATAGGATTTCCTCTGCTTAATGGATAAGCATTTGTTACCAATGGGGAATTCTTTCTCATCTAAAATTGAAAATAGAGATGATTGGATTTGCACCAATAGAAACCATAAATTTGATACACAATAAAAGGATACGATAAATCTTTGTTTATTTATTTTCGGTAGTGAACGGATTTCTTCCATTCATTCTATCCTATTCACTGTACTTATAACTGATACGGGAAAAATTTTGTACTTTCTTTTGTCCCGGTCCATGGTCTAAACGAGTCGCACATACACCCTAGTACATGTTCCTCGACGCTGAGGGCATCCCCGAAGGGCGGGCGATTTGGTGACATTTCTGATTGGCTGTCTTGTGTTTCTAATAAGTTGTTTAATAGTTGGCATGTTGAATTGTATACATAATGAGTTGGTTTAGATCAATCCTAACCGGATGATTATGAATTACTTCTATATTCGATATTAATAATTAATATGATATAATAGTAATATATTAACCCCGGTAAAAAGAGAAAATCGAAAATTTCGGATTTTTGCGTGAAATACCTGCTATTTGTTATTCAACCGCTACAAGATCAACAATTCCATGAGCTTGGGCTTCTGTTGCTGACATAAAAACATCCCTTTCCATGTCTTCGGATATAACCCATAAGGGTTTGCCTGTTCTTTGTACATAAACCCTTGTGAGGATTTCGCGCAGCCTCAGTAGTTCTTTCGCTTCCAGGATAAATTCTACCGTTTGTGCCTCATAAAAAGAACTAGCAGGTTGATGGATCATTACCCTGATGATTTAATAAATGGTTTTCTCTATCTTACATCATTATCATGATGAGTCAAAGATAATAAAAAAAAGATAGGATTAACAACCGTACAGGCATCCTTTGTGCAGTGCATACGGCTCCACAATGGAATTCATTTTTACCTTCCAGCGAAGGAATAGAAAATATAGGATCTAGCAGACCCAGAGCAGTAAATGATCCAATAACCACCCTTCCTTTTTTTTAGTAATTTCAAAATACTATGATGGTTCCGTTGCTTTATGATTTCGTTTGTTATTCAGCAATCCCAAAGTTTCTTTTTTTTATTTTTTTTCTTAAAAATAAATATTTCGTAGTCTTTCATAACAGAAATATTGTTAAGAGTCTTCCGTCGTGAAAACAAAAAAGTTTGTGACGCTGAAAGAGGCCTCCGCGATAAATCAGCCTACAATCGGAAATGCCTTTTATCTCATACTACTCTTTCGATACATAACCTAATGGTTTAGAAAAAAAAAAATTCTCATATCGAATTCAAAGTGCCATGCTATTATTACTTAATATTTTATATGGCGAAGGCATAGTTTTCTTTTTGTCTAAAAAAAACTCATTGGCGCCGAGCGTGCGGGAATGCTAGACGTTTGGTAATTTCTCCTCCGACTAGAATAAAAGATCCCATTGAAGCGGCTAATCCCATGCATATTGTCTGTACATCTGGTTGCACAAATTGCATAGTATCATAAATACCTAATCCGCTTATTACCCCTCCACCGGGAGAGTTTATAAATAAATACAGATCTTTGGTATCATCCTCCATACTGAGATATACCATAAGACTAATAAGTTGATTCGAAATATCACTATCAACCTCTTGGCCTAAAAAAAGTAATCTTTCTCGATAAAGTCGGTTGATTAGGATAAAATTGTATCCCTTAAGAACCGTACGGGCACCTTTTGATGCATACGGTTCAAAAAAAATAGCGAAAAAAGAATCAATGTTTAGATTTTAGCCTTCTTTAGAGGACTCTTTCTAACTTCTAATGAAGGGGCTTTTTCTTACCTTCCATTTTTTTTTCAAAATGGATGAGTTTTGTCCTTTGGCCCGCGGTCGTTTATCTATACTATAAATTTCAATAAATAAAAAAACAATTCATTAAATTTTCAATTTATCGAACTAACTTTTCATTGATATATTGTTTCATCGAGATTCAATTTCAATTCCGATGTCATTTTCTTGTTCCAAAATGGTCTTCTTCAATTCTTTTAGGTTTATGCTCTACTCCGAGTCAAGATCTGCCCGATTTGGATTTGCACATATAGGACAAATGCCCCAATAGCATGGCTTTTTGCTACGACTTCTTTTTTTTTTTCAATTTACTTCATATTACTCGATTGATTAAAAGTTTTCTATCAATGCTATTGATAAATCGAATATGATACAAGTAGTAGTAATCATAGAATAGATAGATTCCAAATTGAGTTTTTTCTAAGCGGAGCCTGGATACTTCATTTTATTAGTACAACCGAGAAAACCATAAATTATTCTAATTGATAATATTAATCTGGATACCCCCCAAAAAATAGATCTAATTGCACTTCACGCTCCAAATTTTTGATGATTAAATCAATCCGTCTTGGGCGAAAGAGAGGATATCTCGATCGGGGGAGAGAACGGGGAAATACCATATGACCCAATATATCTGACAAGTCGCACTATAGGTCAACCCACGATGCGTCTTCCTCTCCGGGACTTCGAAAAGGTACTTTTGGAACACCAATAGGCATTAAAGCAAAGAAAAAAGAATTAAGTACTATAGCTAACTTTGATGTGGAAGCGTAACAACGGGTTTATTGTCTTAATAAATAAGATGGGCCTTTATCAGATTTTATCTTTTAGCATATTTTATACATAGATTTAATAAGTTCATAAAAAAGGAAAACAGAATTAATAAGGGAAACTTCTTCCCGAATAGGTTTTTGAATGATGAACAAGTATGTATACATTCACTCCTATAAAATAGGATCAATTCCCATCTACCATTGCGTATTGGTACTTATCGAGTATAGAATAGATCTGCTTCTTTTTGTTCCTACGAATAGAATCGAATTGTTCCATTATTACTAAAAGAATAGACTAAATATTAATCCTTTCGCCAAGATAATCCCCTCAAAAGGGGAGGTCCGTAGCATAGTTTTTTTTTTCAGTGCAATAAAGTTACATAGTGTCTATTTTTCCTTGATAAAGGGGTATTTCCATGGGTTTGCCTTGGTATCGTGTTCATACCGTTGTATTGAATGATCCCGGTCGTTTGCTTTCTGTTCATATAATGCATACAGCTCTAGTTGCTGGTTGGGCCGGTTCAATGGCCCTATACGAATTAGCAGTTTTTGATCCCTCTGATCCTGTTCTTGATCCAATGTGGAGACAGGGTAGTTCGTTATACCCTTCATGACTCGTTTAGGAATAACCAATTCATGGGGGGGTTGGAGTATCACAGGAGGGACTATAACGAATCCGGGTATTTGGAGTTACGAAGGTGTGGCCGGAGCACATATTGTGTTTTCTGGATTGTGCTTCTTAGCAGCTATCTGGCATTGGGTGTATTGGGATCTAGAAATATTTTGTGATGAACGTACAGGAAAACCTTCTTTGGATTTGCCGAAGATTTTTGGAATTCATTTATTTCTCTCAGGGTTGGGTTGCTTTGGTTTTGGTGCATTTCATGTAACCGGATTGTATGGTCCGGGAATATGGGTATCCGATCCTTATGGATTAACCGGAAGGGTACAAGCCGTAAATCCTGCGTGGGGTGTCGAAGGGTTTGATCCTTTTGTTCCGGGCGGAATAGCCTCGCATCATATTGCAGCAGGTACATTGGGCATATTAGCGGGCCTATTCCATCTTAGTGTTCGTCCGCCCCAACGTCTATACAAAGGATTACGTATGGGAAATATTGAAACCGTCCTTTCCAGTAGTATCGCTGCTGTATTTTTTGCAGCTTTTGTTGTTGCTGGAACTATGTGGTATGGTTCAGCAACTACCCCGATTGAATTATTTGGGCCCACTCGTTATCAATGGGATCAGGGATACTTCCAGCAAGAAATATATCGAAGAGTTAGTACCGGGTTAGCCGAAAATCAAAGTTTATCAGAAGCTTGGTCTAAAATTCCTGAAAAATTAGCTTTTTATGATTATATCGGGAATAATCCCGCAAAAGGTGGATTATTCAGAGCGGGTTCCATGGACAACGGGGATGGAATAGCTGTTGGTTGGTTAGGACACCCTGTTTTTAGAGATAAAGAAGGGCGCGAACTTTTTGTACGCCGTATGCCGACCTTTTTTGAAACATTTCCGGTTGTTTTGGTAGACGGAGACGGAATTGTTAGAGCCGATGTTCCTTTTCGAAGAGCAGAATCGAAGTATAGTGTTGAACAGGTCGGTGTAACTGTTGAGTTCTATGGCGGTGAACTCAATGGAGTCAGTTATAGTGATCCTGCTACTGTGAAAAAAATATGCTAGACGTGCTCAATTGGGTGAAATTTTTGAATTAGATCGTGCTACTTTGAAATCCGATGGGGTTTTTCGTAGCAGTCCAAGGGGTTGGTTTATACTTTTGGGCATGCTTCCTTTGCTTTGCTCTTCTTCTTCGGACACATTTGGCATGGTGCGAGAACCTTGTTCAGAGATGTCTTTGCTGGTATTGACCCAGATTTGGACGCTCAAGTAGAATTTGGGGCATTCCAAAAACTTGGAGATCCAACTACAAAAAGAGTCTAGTCTGATACAAGATTGCTCTGTTCTTTTTTTCCTTTATTTTTTGATTTGACATAGATAGGGTACCGGATAAATCTTTATTCGGATTGCTTACTTTTCATTTCTTTGACTCTTGTCTTGGTCTTTTTTTTATCCGTAAAAAGATCCCAATTAAACAGGTATGGAAGCTATAATTGTAAACCGAAATCAAATCTATGGAAGCATTGGTTTATACATTCCTCTTAGTCTCGACTCTAGGAATAATTTTTTTTCGCTATCTTTTTTCGCGAACCGCCTAAAGTTCCAACTCCAACTAAAAAGGCAAAATGATTTCTCATTATCTCAATTGAAGTAATGAGCCTCACAATATTGTGAGGCTCATTACTTCAACTAGTCCCCGTGTTCCTCGAATGGATCTCTTAGTTGTTGAGAGGGTTGCCCAAAAGCAGTATATAAGGCATACCCAGTAAAACTTACAAGTAAACCAGATATAGAGATGGCAACTAGGGTTGCTGTTTCCATTATTATATAATTTCAAGACCACAATGGATCTATAATAAGATCATTTATTTACAACGGAATGGTATACAAAGTCAACAGATCTCACTGAATAAAAAAAAATATAGGATTATTTATGGCTACACAAACCGTTGACGATAGTTCTAGATCTGGGCCAAGACGAACTGTTGTAGGGGATTTATTGAAACCATTGAATTCGGAATATGGTAAAGTGGCTCCTGGGTGGGGAACTACACCTTTAATGGGTGTCGCGATGGGTTTATTTGCGATATTCCTATGTATTATTTTGGAGATTTATAATTCTTCCATTTTACTGGACGGAATTTCAAGCAATTAGATTCGATTCACAAGAACCCCTAAATAACTTTTCAATAAAAAGGAAAGTCTAAAGTATGTAGGTTTCTGCTTTTTAGCCCACTATTTTTTGGTAGTTCGATCGTGGAATTTATTTTTTTCTGTATTTCCGGAATATGAGTGTGTGACTTGTTAGAATTGATCCTATGGATACGACAGAGAAGAAGTCGGTCATCTTGATGAAGATGATTTGATCTCGTTGGATATTCAGTCTAGGCTAGTATCTGGAGCACAGAATATATGAAATAGATTCCAAAATATTAGAACAAATATTAGAACTATGATTCATACTTATCAGACCTCGTGGCCGGACTCCGAAACAAGAGTTAGAAGTGATAAATAAAAAAAATTTATTCTTTCGTTTCTACTTATTTTGGTTAAAGGATAAACCTTTCTTTAGCTTTTTTCATTATATTCAGTCATTGAATAAGCATTGAATAAGTGATAATCCAAGGGTTCTTACTCAGGGAATTTTTGAACTTTTTTTGGAAGGTTTTTTATTGAATCATCGTGGTTCTAGTCTGAATCTAAGGTTTTAATTGATTCATAGGGTCTTAACAAGATAATTCCTATCAATAATAAAGAAAACAAGAGTAAAGTCGCATTACATACAAATCAAAGAAAAAAAATAGGTAAATAGAAGATTCAAGAGGCCCCTAATGATCAATATAACTATGAATGAGCCGACTTGATATTTGGGCATTATAACTACAAAGAAGACTTTTCGGATTTTGATTCTTTCGTATCTTGATACAAAAAATTGAATCATAGCATTAAGAAGTTTGAAACTTTTTAGTACACATATCCGTTACGAGCGGTATTTGGGTGTTTCTGTTTGAGCCGTACGAGACGAAATTCTCATATACGGTTCTCAGAGGGGGGTCCCCTTGGTTTACCTATCTCAATAAAGTGTATGATTGGTTCGAAGAACGTCTTGAAATTCAGGCGATTGCAGATGATATAACTAGTAAATACGTTCCTCCTCATGTCAACATATTTTATTGTCTAGGAGGAATTACGCTTACTTGTTTTTTAGTACAAGTAGCTACGGGGTTTGCTATGACTTTTTACTACCGTCCGACCGTTACTGAGGCTTTTGCTTCTGTTCAATATATAATGACGGAAGCAAATTTTGGTTGGTTAATCCGATCAGTTCATAGATGGTCGGCAAGTATGATGGTCTTAATGATGATCCTGCACGTATTTCGCGTGTATCTTACTGGTGGATTTAAAAAACCTCGTGAATTGACTTGGGGTTACAGGTGTGGTTCTGGCTGTATTGACCGCATCCTTTGGTGTAACTGGTTATTCCTTACCTCGGGACCAAATTGGTTATTGGGCAGTCAAAATTGTAACAGGTGTACCGGAAGCTATTCCAGTAATAGGGTCGCCTTTGGTAGAGTTATTACGCGGAAGTGCTAGTGTGGGACAATCTACCTTGACTCGTTTTTATAGTTTACACACTTTTGTATTACCTCTTCTTACTGCCGTATTTATGTTAATGCACTTCCCAATGATACGTAAGCAAGGCATTTCTGGTCCTTTATAGAGAATAGAAATCATAGATTTGTAATTAGTTATTTATGATTACTCAGGGGGGAAGAAGAGTATTTCATTGCTGCAAATATGGATTATTGAAAAATAAGACATGTATTTGGATATTTCCCTTCAACTCCACGAAATTTTATTCGTTATTTTTCAATAATAGTTGAAGGGAATTCTTCGAAGAGAAAATGGATTATGGGAGTGTGTGACTTGAACTATTGATTGGACCGTGTAGATATATGTCTTTTTATCTGCCACATTGGGATTCACAACAAAATGTGTCTTTATTCCAACCACCGCGAAAGCTCCATACAGAGGGTAGGCTGGTTCGCTTGAAGAGAATCTTTTCCATGATCAGACTTGACCATGTCGTGCATGACCAGGCTCCGTAAGATCCATTAGAATAGGTGATATATATGCCATAATACAGATTATGTTTTATCTATTTCACTTACTTAATAGTATGAAAATGCATTCATTTCCTCTGCATTGACTCGATTTATAATACTATCGGAGTGAAACAAGGGATCTAAAGAAGAACATAGGCTAGACTCTATTAGTAACAAGTAAATCCTTTGGATGTAAAAAGTATCAATATTTTTGGGGGCTAAAGCCCCATCGCAAGGTTTGAGACGACCCAGAAAGCACTTGAACATTATCAACTTTGTAAGCCTACTTGGGTATTGAGCATTTATCTGTACGAACTTAATTCCTTGCAATGGATAATTGTAACTCTTGAAAACGGAATCCGCTAAATTTTTTCTTACATTGAATCACTCATTTATTTTATATATGCTTGGATAAGATATCGATTTTTTTTTTCTGGATCCAGTTGGTTCGTTTGATTTGTGCTCGAGCCGGATGATGAAAAATTATCATGTCCGGTTCTTTCGGGGGGATGGATCCATAATAATTCACCTATCCTAATAACAAAAAAACCAGATTTGAATGATCCTGTATTAAGAGCTAAATTGGCTAAGGGTATGGGTCATAATTATTACGGAGAACCCGCATGGCCCAATGATCTTTTATATATTTTTCCAGTAGTCATTCTAGGTACTATTGCATGTAACGTGGGCTTAGCGGTTCTAGAACCATCAATGATTGGTGAACCCGCAGATCCATTTGCAACTCCTTTGGAAATATTGCCGGAATGGTATTTCTTTCCCGTATTTCAAATACTTCGTACAGTGCCAAATAAGTTATTGGGTGTTCTTTTAATGGTTTCCGTACCGGCGGGATTATTAACTGTACCATTTTTGGAGAATGTCAATAAATTCCAAAATCCATTTCGTCGTCCAGTAGCGACAACCGTCTTTTTGATTGGTACCGCAGTAGCTCTTTGGTTGGGTATTGGAGCAACATTACCGATTGATAAATCCCTAACTTTAGGGCTTTTTTAAATTGATTCAATTGTGAAATAAATAAAATATCACGATGTGTGTATCTAGGGAATAGTTGCTTCAAAGTGAATTACCCCTAGATACACATATTTAATGAAATTTTTGATTTATTTTGAGTATACGGATTCTGTTAAAGATTCAAACTTCATTTTCGTCTTTTTTTTTTATAAAGTTTTTTTACAACAAAAATCCAATGGATTTCAAATTTATGCAAAATTCTTTTCCATTTCGAGAATGTCTAATATATGTTTTACGTCTTCTATGCGAAAATGTTTGATTTTCATAAGTTCGTCTGGACTATTATTCAAAAGGTCAAATAATGTATGTATATTGCACCTTTTGAGGCAATTATAGATCCTAGGAGGCAATTCTGATTGGTCAATAAAAATATATTTTAATGCTCTTTCTTTTTTCTTTTTTCTTAGTTTCGCCAATTTCTCATGAAAAGTAAAAAGGGGTAAAGTAACTTTTTGTTTATTATTTTTAAAATGGAAGTTTTCTTTTTCTTCTTCCGCATGTAAAAAAGGAATAAATAAATCAATCAAATTCCGAGAGGCTTCATGAAGTGCTTCTTTAGGAGTTAAACTTCCATTGGTCCATATTTCGAGAAAAAGTATCTCTTGTTTTTCATTCCCATTTACATAAGAATGAATACTATGATTAACATTTCGAACAGGCATGAATATAGCATCCATAGGATAACTTGCGTCTTGAAAATTATTTGGCGTTTGTATATGATATCCGCGATTCCTCTCGATCTTTAATTCAATACAAAAATTAATTGGTTCCGTTAGGTTAGCTATATGCTGTGTATTATCAACGATTTCCACCGAAGGTGGTAAGATGATGTCTTGAGCAGTTACGCATCCAGGACCCTTGACACAAATAGACGCATCACGAGTTCCATACAGATTACTTCTCAATACAATTTCTTTCAAATTCATTAAAATTTCATGTACTGATTCTTGAATACCGACTATGGTAGAGTATTCATGTGGGATTTTTTTCAGATTTTGCACGTGTGATACATGTTCCCTCTATTTCTCCAAGCAAAGCTTTTCGCATCGCAATGCCTATAGTATCCCCTTGTCCCTTCATAAGTGGAGACAGAATAAAGCGTCCATAATAAAGACGCTTACTGTCTGCTCTTGATTCAACACACTTCCACTTTAGTGTCCGAGTCGATACTCTGATTTTCTCTCGAACCATAGTAATATTTTTTGATAAAATCATTGAATTATTTATTTCTCTTGAAATTTCTCTTCAATGTTTATTTTTACACACGTCGTTTTTTAGGGGGCCTACAGCCATTATGTGGCATAGGGGTTACATCCCGTATGAAACTTAATAGTATACCGCTTCTCCGAATAGCTCTTAATGCTGCATCTCTTCCGAGACCGGGGCCCTTTATCATAACTTCGGCTCGTTGCATCCCTTGATCCACTACTGCCCGAATAGCATTTCCTGCTGCGGTTTGGGCGGCAAATGGTGTCCCTCTTCTTGTACCTTTGAATCCACACGTACCGGCGGAGGACCAAGAAATTACCCGACCCCGTACATCTGTAACAGTCACAATTGTATTGTTGAAACTTGCTTGAACATGAATAACGCCCTTTGGTATTCTACGCGTACTTTTACGTGAGCTAATACGTCCATTTCTACGTGAACCGATTCTTGGTATGGGTTTTGCCATATTTTATCATCTCATAAATCTAAGTCAGAGATATATGGATATATCCATTTCATGTCAAAACGGATCCTTTAATTTCTTTTTTATGTATATATTGTGGGTGGCCTTTAGGGGTCCTTTTTTTTATAAAGATTATCCTTGTCTTTGTTTATGTCTCGGATTGGAACAAATTACCATAATTCGTCTCCGCCTACGGATCAGGCGACATTTTTCACAAATTTTCCGAATGGAGGCCCTTATTTTCATATTTTTTTATTCCTTACCTTAATCTACTTATTGGAAGAAAATAAGTTTCTTGAAATTTTCTATTTCGAATTGGATC
Source organism: Cucumis melo (assembly GCF_025177605.1). Classification (NCBI taxonomy): domain Eukaryota; kingdom Viridiplantae; phylum Streptophyta; class Magnoliopsida; order Cucurbitales; family Cucurbitaceae; genus Cucumis; species Cucumis melo. The sequence continues at coordinate 24,297 of NW_026124376.1, forward strand.
TCCCTACAAAAAAAAAGAATATTGCACGTGAAAAGACTACTTCACCTAATCATTCGAATCTTTGTTTCGTAGTCTATAAATTATACGCCTTCTGGTCCTGGTTGAATCGTAACAACTTACTGAAATTTTGACTCTCTATTACCTAGTATATGGATAAAAACTATGTTGAATCCTTCCTGAAACGTAACCTAGAATTGGATCCTCATTATCTAAACAAACCCAAAACATATCATTGGTAAGTGATTCAGTAATTAAACCTTCAGAAATCCTTTTTTTGCTCTTTCATTCCAGACGAAACACCCTTCAAAGTATCAATTAATCAAGGGGGAGTCGTATTATAAACTATAAACCCACCTCTTTTCTTTTTTTTTTTTTTTTTACAAATAGGGAAGTTCTGTGTATAATTCGAATATCATAAAGATTACCATATATAACACAAAATTTCGCCGCCGATTCCCTGTAGTCGAGCTTCTCGGTCTGTCATTATACCCCGAGAAGTAGACAGAATTACAATGCCCATTCCGCCTAAAATTCTAGGAATTTTTTGATAGTTAGAATATATTCGGAGACCAGGTCGACTGATCCGTTTTAAATTTAAAATCGTTTTATATGGTCCTTTCCTATTTCTTCTATGTCGTAGGGTTAAAACCCAAAAATCCTTGTTGCTTTCCCGATGTTTCCTTACGTTTTCAATAAAACCTTCTCGTAAAAGTATTTTAACAATGTTTTCGGTGATGTTAGTAGATGGTATTCGAACCATTCCTTTTCTATTCATGTCAGCATTGCGAATAGAGGTTATTATGTTAGCAATAGTGTCCTTACCCCATGATAAACGAAAATTATTGGTTACTTAAATTTTTGATCTAATCAACATTCTTTTTTATTAAATAGTTATGAATTTTAAAAGGTATATACGTGATACACAATCTACTAATTAATTTCATTCAAATAGTATAAACTATCTCACGGTCTGTCTCATTTTATAATACTTCAGGTGCTAATGAAATTATTTTAGTGAAATTTAACTGTCTCAATTCTCGGGCAATCGCACCAAAAATTCGAGTTCCTTTTGGATTTCCTTCTTGATCAATAACAACCGCAGCATTGTCATCATATCGTATTATCATACCATTTTCTCGTTTGAGTTCTTTACAAGTACGTACAATTACAGCTCTGATCACTTCTGATCTTTCTAGAGGTGTATTTGGGACGGCTTTCTTGATTACAGCAACAATAACGTCACCAATATGAGCATATCGTCGATTACTAGCCCCTATGATTCGAATACACATCAATTCTCGGGCTCCGCTGTTATCTGCTACATTCAAAAGGGTTTGAGGTTGAATCATATTATTTTGGAATCTTTTCTTTCAATGCAAAGGGCGAAGTAAAAAAAAAAAAAAGAAATATTGTTTTTCAAAAAAAAAAAAAAATAAATCTGCAATTGTTTTTTTTTTCATCTTAAACAAAGATCGCTTTCCTTTGATTCTACATTTCTATCCCGAAGTAATGAATTGGGTTCGTATAGGCATTTTGGATGCCGCTATTGAAATAGCTTTTCTGGCTATATTTTCGGCTACTCCACTCATTTCATAAAGTATTCTACCTGGTTTAACAACAGCTACCCAATATTCGGGGGATCCTTTCCCTGAACCCATACGTGTTTCTGTGGGTCTTAGTGTAACGGGTTTGTCCGGAAATATACGTACCCATATTTTTCCACCGCGTCGTGCATTTCGTGTCATTGCCCTTCGTCCGGCTTCGATTTGTCTCGATGTGATCCAAGCGGGTTCAAGTGCCTGAATAGCGTATCTCCCGAAGCAAATACTATTGCCTCGATAAGATATTCCTTTCATTCTTCCTCTATGGTGTTTACGGAATCTGGTTCTTTTGGGGTTATAGTTGATGGTTATTTCTAAATTCCATCTCTACTACAGAACCGGACATGAGAGTTTCTTCTCATCCAGCTCCTCGCGAATGAAACGATTCAAAAAAAATATACATGTATTTACTGATATTTTCTGAATAATAGATTCAATTATGGGATTTTTGATATTTCATTTAATCAATCTATTCGAAATTTGTATATCTTCTTTTCTTTTGATAGAAAACTAAACTGTTTATAGATTCTAGAATAATAGAATAAGTTTTTTTATTATAGTTTTCTAAAAAATTATAGATAATATAATCTCGTTTTGTTATTTTTTCTTTTATTATTAAGGTTATAACAAATCTTTATTTTGTTTTTGCCTTTTTTTATCTATTATTATATTTGATCGACCCTAATTTAGAAATATAATAAAATGGAAAACGTTCGCGGGCGAATATTTACTCTTTTTATATATGTTTTGGTTCTCGGGTTAGTTAGCCCATGAACCTACCTCTCATAATAAATGGATTGGTCTTGGGTTCCTTCCGCCATCCTACCCAATGAATTATTAGGATTCGTTTTTCAATAGAATATTATGTATTCACGGGTTCCCTCGTTCCCATCGCCTCTCGATTAATGGTTAGGTCTTAATTATACAATGGAGCCCGTAATAAAATTTGTTTTTGAGTCAATCTTCTCAGTCCTTTATTGTCTCGGGGGCTCTTGGCTTTTTTGTTCTATGAACAGATTCATCTAATTATGAATTCATCAGTCTTAATGCTTTATTACACTACCTTTTATGAGATGACCCATAGACCTTACATATTACGTATTGGAATGATATATCATTCATATTCTTTTTCTCTCTTTCTTTCACCCTTCCATTTATCCGCATACTTTTTATTGCTTGACAACTCATAATCGGATTTTTTTTTATGCAAAAAAGATTTCAGTTGCTACAATGATATGACCAATATAACATATCTTGACTGGTTGGTTTTTTAGATCCAGATAATGCGAAGCGATGAGTTGGTTATTAGTTTTATAATTATTAGTTCAGATTATGTATGGGCTTATCCTTCTTTATTTTTTTGGTTTTAATCCGAACATAAAAAAAAACTGACGAGTCGCACACTAAGCATAGCAATTATCTCAAATGATTAATTTCATTTTTATTTAACCTTATAGAATTGCTCATTTTTTTATTTAAACGAAAAAGACTGATTTGTCATTTCTTGGTCGATCATTGAATAAAACTTAAACACAAGTTGAGTAAGGGCTTATTATTGCTCGTCTACAAATATCCAAATTTTGATGCCTAATACCCCATAGAT
>NW_026124377.1:0-7500 GCF_025177605.1 Cucumis melo
GAAACAATACCTTTATTTCCATGTCTTCCCGCTACCTTATCGCCTACTTTGATTTCACGTTTCTGTGAAATATATACACGAATCATTTCTGGATTATAACTCGAACCCCCTTTTTTCTGGATCCATCTCACATCAATAACTCGACCCCTACCGCCGATAGGTAGTTTTAGACAGGTTTCTTTTGAAGTGGATACCTGAATGCCAAGTATGGCTCGTAATAATCTATCTTCCGGGGCATACGATGATTCTTTCGACATCTGAGGCGTTAATTTACCTACTAAAATATCGCCCGTCTCCACCCACGATCCCAGCATAACAATTCCATTTTTGTCTAAATTACAGAGTAAGCGGGCTTCTAGATGTGGTATTTCGTTAGTGATTCTTTCAGGTCCGTGGCTTGTCACATGAGTTTGAATTTCATATTTCCGTATGTGGAAAGAAGTATAAATATCTTCATATATCAAACGCTCGCTAATTAGTACCGCATCTTCAAAATTGTAACCTTCCCATGGCATATAAGCTACTAATACGTTTTTGCCCAAAGCAAGTTCACCACCAACTGTAGCAGCACCGTCCGCTAAAATTTGCCCTTTTTTAATGCATTTACCCTGGTGAACCTGGGATTTTTGCTGCATACAAGTATTTTTGTTAGAACGTTGATACATAACTAATGGAATTCTTCGAGTATATCCATTGCCCGAAAAAATGATCTTGTCAGTATCGGTATAAATGATCTTTCCCCCGTGTTCGGCTATAGCGGCAACCCCTGAATCTCGAGCCACTTGGCGTTCCAACCCAGTTCCAACAATGCACTTTTCGGACCGAGAAAGCGGGACTGCTTGACGTTGCATATTAGAACTCATTAAAGCACGATTCGCATCATTATGTTCGATAAAAGGAATGAGGGAAGCTCCAATAGAAAAATATTGGAAGGGAAAAATACTTCGAAGATGAACTTGTTCCCATTCAATAGTCAAGAATTCTTGACGGTATCGAGCTGGAACAATCTGTTCTTCCTGAATACCTGGATTCAGTGCCAAAGAATTTCCTGTCGCTACCATATAGTATTCATCTCGACTTGGTGATAAATAAAGCATCCGCACTTTTTTTAATCTCTCTGAAATTTCATAAAATGGAGTTTCGAGAGATCCCCCAATCACCAATCCTTGCATGAATTGCTAATGATCCAATAAGTCCAACATTAATTCCTTCAGACGTGTCAATTGGGCAAATGCGTCCATAATGACTAGGATGGATATCTCGTATCCGAAAACTAGCAGTTCGCCCTGTCAATCCTCCTGGGCCCAAATAACTCAATTTTCGCCCATGAACTATTTGTGTCAATGGATTAGTTCGATCTAAAACTTGAGATAATGGGTGTAATCCGAAAAAAAGATTCAAATGTGGTTGTTAATGGAGTTGAAGTTACCAAATTCTGAGGAGTCGGTATTAATTTATGCCTAATTGCTCCACATATAGTTCCTCTAACCATATTTTCTAAACGAACTAGAGCCAATCCGAATTGATCTTGTAAGAGATCCGCAACAGAACGAATCCGTTTATTTTTCAAATGATTCATATCGTCAAGTGTACCCATTCCAAATTTAAGTCCAATCAAATGATCTGCAGCTGCCAATATATCTCGCTGTAACAAAAATGTATTGTTCTCAGGTATATCAAGATTAAGTCTCTGGTTCAGATTTCGTCGACCAATCCTTCCTAATTCACATCTTTGTTGAAAGAATTTCTTTTGTAATTCCTTACATAAGGATTCAGAAAATACCGGATCTCCGCCTACACAAGAAAATTGTTGATAAAACTCCAAAATGGCATTTTCTTTTGATCTAATTTTTTTTTTCTCCTTATCATTCAGGAAAGACAAAAAAATTTCAGGGTAGCAAACATTCTCGAGAATTTCTCTTAGATTCGAACCCATAGCTGATGATAGAACTAGAATAGATATTTTCTGTTTCCTACTCACACGAGCCCATATCCTTGCTTTTCGATCAATCTCTAATTCTAATCTTCCTCCCCAATCAGATATTATGGTGCCGGTATAGACCGAAATTCCGTTATGGTCCAATTCTGACCGGTAATAGATACCGGGGCTTTGCAATATTTGACTGATGACAATTCTGTATAGTCCATTTACTATAGAAGTTCCCAGGGAATTCATTAGAGGAATGTTTCCAATCAAAATTGTTTGTTCTTGCATATCCCTACGGGTTTTCCAAATTAATCCTGCGGATACGTATAATTCAGAAGAATATGTGAGTGATTCATATACAGCATCTCTTTCTTTTATCAATGGTTCTACCAATTTATATGTTTCCACAAATAATTGAAATTCAATTTCTTGATCTGTATCTTCAATTTTTGGAAACTTAGAAAGTTCTTCTGTTAAGCCATGATCAATGAACCTACAAAACCCTTCAAATTGTATCTGATTAAACGCAGGTATTGTAGACATTCTCTCATTTCCACCCCCAAGCATTTTATTTATTTCCCATTTATAAAAAAAATCCCATTATTTGCTTAAAATGGATCGATCTAGCAATGATGGAATTTATATTATGTTTACTGAATCACATGAAATTTTACCTAACTTCATAGGTGTAATAGATGTAATGCATGAAATACATATGAACGTAGGAATAAAGAGACTTTGATACTCAAATTAAATTGGAATTTGCAACAACTACAAATGAATTGGTAAATTCTATTTAGAATTATGGAGTTTTGTATAAAATATCTATATCAAAACAAAAGTGAGTCAATTTCTACCATTATTATGATATTCCAATCGGATTGGGTACTATAAATAGATTCGGGATTTGATCTGAAGAAAACAATATAGAATTTTTTTTATTTAACAACATGGAACTTTTTCGTAGATTTCACTGTTAAAAAAAATTCGCATAGAAGAGAGATATTTTACCTATACCTATATTTTTTTTAGTAGAATTCGTAGAATGCGATTGAAGTATGTATAAGGACTTGTATTTATTAATAAACATGTGCAGATATATATATATAGTTAGTTATATATATCGCCTCCTTTATTACAGTTCTATGGGGAACATCACATGTCGTACTCTATCAAAAATTTATATTTTCTATTTAATGATAATGAAAAAAAAATTCTAAAAACAGAATTCCGAACATTTCCTATAAACATCTTATATATATATAAGATATTAGATTTAGATAATAGTAATCGTTTATGTTCTGGGGTTTACATATACTCATAATCGCTATTAAAATTGTCATTAATAAGGATTTTTTTATGGTTATGGAAACGAATCAATACGGATGGATTAGTAATGATTAGTTATCTATCAATTTTTATTTATTTAGGTAAGGTATCCATTTTTGGATTGTTTTCTTATATCATTAGGGAAACCGAATTTGCAATTTCAATCCAAGAATCATTTATGAATTCACAGTCAATAGTTAAAGTTAACGGTTCCCATTTGTCCTGATTTTTTTGCTTTTGTGAATGAAAATCCACATTTTTTTTTCAATAGAAAAAGCAAAGTTTTGCGGTTTTTCGTTTTAGATATTGTGTGTTGTAAGATACTATCTATCTAAGAGATAGAGCCAATCCAATATTTTGTATCGTTTTGGCGGCATGGCCGAGCGGTAAGGCGGGGGACTGCAAATCCCTTTTTCCCCAGTTCAAATCCGGGTGTCGCCTCAGCAACAAACAAAAGAATCAAAATACCCTCTTCTGTTTTGCTGATATAACTTTATCATTTTTTTTAGAAGAAAAGCATCTTTAGATTTGCTTGATTCTAAGCATCGTTGGGGTTCTCTAAAATGTTATAAATCCTTGCGTATAGGTTTCGTTTCCAGAATTTAGTAGAGTAATGAAAAATAATCGTTAAATCTTGAGATGATAGCCCTTCGACTACTAATGTAGTGTCTACTCATTGGGTCTTGAATTAGGGAATATAATTTCATTTTTCCTTACGGAAAGGAGGAAGATACTTGATATACGGACTCATGAAAGTATCTGAGTACTCGAGCATTCAATCAATATTATATTGAATGAATAATTGGCTTTTTTTTTTATTTTAATCTTAAAAAAAGAACTTATTTCTTTTCGATAAGCTCTAACCACGCATGTAATAGGCCATCCCATCTTCCGATTGTCTCTATGAAACAATCGGGGGGACAGTAAAGATTAGATCAAATGAGAAAGGAATAATAGTAGGGTTATGTGATAGATACTATCTTGATTCTCTATTTTGAGACTTTTTACTTAATGTAATGAAATGCAGGACAACAAAAGAAAGACTAGGTCTTATTATTCCTACATGTTACTAACATTCTTTTGATACTTCCAAGAGTTTTTCTGCCTCTTTTATTTATTTGTACTGAATTTTTTCGATTATACTAGAAATCATATAATAACTTGGGATAATTCGATTTTTTGTATTGTTTCATCAATGGTGTTGTGCCCGAATCTCTTTTTGACTATGCGCTAGTGATTCCACTATTATTAGTGAATAATAATTATTAGTGAGCAATAATGGAATAATTCTTTTATATTCATAGAGATAGGGGACATAATTCACATGGATATGGTAAGTCTCGCTTGGGCTGCTTTAATGGTAGTCTTTACATTTTCTCTTTCCCTCGTAGTATGGGGAAGAAGTGGACTCTAGAAGTACTACTAATTGAAAAATAAAACTGTATTGTTTTTGGTTTATTTTATAGATCGTTCTGCAAAACTTTTTTTCTTTTATTTTGAAAAGTAAAAAAAAAAAGAGTTCGGATTATAAGTTTTTAAGTGGATCCATACTTTCAACACGAAAGAACATAGACATAGTGGTTGTCCAATGAGATACTACGCATAATAATATACTACCTCATAATAAGATAGTACCTCGGGGTAGCCACCCACATATTACGTGCTTACCACTTCTTTTATTTATTATTATTAGTATTTTAGTTATTTTCAAAATAGGATTTTTTCTTGTTTTAGGGAACTCATTTCATATCATGCTTCAAACGTTAAATAAAAATGGGGTTTGCTAATTCTTTTCGAAATCCGAAGATAAAAAGTTCCCATGGAACCGAACTCCTGGATCATCTGTCAACTGCTCAATCAATTACTTCTTTCGAATGCTAAAAAAAAATTAGTGGCCTTTCGATTATTTGATTTCAGATTCATTCTAATCAACATGAATTATGAAGCAAAGAAATAGAATTGGGCCACTATGTATATTAGATTAATATTACATATATGTAATTGATATGATATCTATATATAAATAGAAAGATATATATTGTATATTCATCTATATTCAAATTGATCGATATTCAACCTCTATTTTTATAGAGTACAATTTTATATTTATACACTTCAATAACAATAATAGATAGTATGGTAGAAGGATTCATATATTTCTTTCTACCATACTATCGGATCTTATCGAATACTTCTCTCGTAGAATACTGATAATTCTAGTCCGCCAATTTCATTTAAGACGCGAAATTTTAATGCTTTTCATTTTTCTTATCTTCAATCATTGATAAGAACTAAAACGTCAAGGTTAATTCAAATTAATCACTTTGACTGATTGTTTTTACGTATATTATAAGTAAAAAGGCGGTCGGAACTAGAATGAACAGTGCAGTAGCAATAAATGCGAGAATATTTACTTCCATAATATCATCGTTTCATTTTTTATTCGCAATAACTCGGGATTTAATCCCATAGAGATGATAAATGTTTCGCTTGTAAATTCAAGGGGATGCGTTGCATCTCGATGATATCGAATCGTATTAAAATATCATGAATAACAATATCGGAGCTATCAAATCGATTCATCGTCGAGAATTGAATAGTATAACATAGGAAGATCTTTTATCCATACCGAATTTAAACAAAATGGGATTCCTGATGCAATCAAGAATTTCGTTACTTTTTTTTATTTATAATTTTTTGCATTCTTTCTTTTCTATAATCTACTGCCCTCTTATTCAATGCAATCATCTGATGAAGTCTCATCAGACTACCTTTACCCTTACATTGTTTATAAACAAACTCAAGCAAAGAATAGCAGCGAAATTCAAAAAAGGAAAAGGAGGTAGGTTCGAACTAAACTCCTTCCTTTTTTTGTACTTATAAAATCTTCTTAAAAAAAAGAAATAAAAACGAAACTTAAACTTTCAAAAATTCTTAATTACCTCACTAAGAGAGATAGATGGGATCCTTGTTTGTATTAATATCCTCTTTCCTTGAATTAGTAGTGGGACGTATATATCAAAAGTTAAGTGTTAAATTTTAATAAGATAGATTATTTCAAATTCAAATTAGTAATTGAATTTACTAATTGAGGTTACAAAAAATCGGAGCCAGAACGGATATATTTTGCTTTCAGACGAAAAATTAGATCAAAGTTTACTATGTAAACTTTATTTTGTATCGTCCAAATTCCCTTTATGTATGTGCTTTCCGGAAACGTATAGTACTCTATTTCATTAGAAAAATCGGGCGTAATCAACTAGACCCAGTACGCCTTCGAATCCTGAATATGATGCTACCAATAATTGTGGTAATTCACATATGGCACATATGTCTTTCTCCCATCAATTAGTACTCGTTGAAGAAATCAAAATTCCCATATTTTTTTGTTGAAAAATGTGGAAAAAAAATAAGAGAGATCCCGTTTGGAATAAAATTCAGTTATGTTATTTGTTCTCTCTTTCACAGGAAAGGAAGAGATTAATTGATGTATTTTTTTTTTATTGGATTTGGATCCATCGGGACTGACGGGACTCGAACCCGCAGCTTCCGCCTTGACAGGGCGGTGCTCTGACCAATTGAACTACAATCCCAGGGAAATAAAGTGTACAACATATGTTGTTGATTTAATTTCCTTCAAACCTTTCTATGTAGATTTTTGATTCGAATTGTCATATTCTACCAGACAGAGACGCGAGTAATAAAGTAATAGATTGATATGCGCGGAGACATGGACTTTAGTGTGAGAAGCATGGATTAATATTTATTTTTTCGTTATTGTAAAATTGATTGATTATCAATCTGTCAATGAATAAAAAAAGAGTTTTTTTTTTTATTCTTTCATATCAAGTCAAGTATTTCTGTAGAAGGACAAATAGGTTATATCATTTTATGGTGGATACGCGATATATTGGGCCGAGCTGGATTTGAACCAGCGTAGACATATTGCCAACGAATTTACAGTCCGTCCCCATTAACCGCTCGGGCATCGACCCGGGAAGAATCAATTCCAAGCTTGTTGATAATCCATGATCAACTTCCTTTCGTAGTACCCTACCCCCAGGGGAAGTCGAATCCCCGCTGCCTCCTTGAAAGAGAGATGTCCTGGACCACTAGACGATGGGGGCATACTTGCCCGACTGCCATCATACTATGATCATAGTATGAATAGTTTTTTGAAATTGTCAATATAAAATAAATATAATGGACTAATATGATGCAATTCGACGTATTTTTCTTTCTTT
>NW_026124377.1:12500-15000 GCF_025177605.1 Cucumis melo
TTAAAAAAGTAAGAAGTAATATAGAATCAATGGATTTATGGTAAAATCCCTCCCTGATACATTTTATCAAAATTTTGGCTGGCTGGTAAAGGGATCAAATGGTATATTTTGTTGGTAGATTGGAGGATTAGAAACATGACTATTGCTTTCCAATTGGCTGTTTTTGCATTAATTGTTACTTCATCAATCTTACTGATTAGTGTGCCCGTTGTATTTGCTTCTCCTGAAGGTTGGTCGGGTAACAAAAATGTTGTATTTTCCGGTACATCATTATGGATTGGATTAGTCTTTCTGGTGGGTATCCTTAATTCTCTTATCTCTTGAACCTCTTCGTTCTCGATACAAAAATGAAACGACCCTCCCCTAATTCTTTCGAATTGTGAGAGACATTAAAATACAATATAAGTCCTAAAAATGAAAAATGCAAATAAAGAAAAAAATTTAGAGGGAGGGGGTCTCTTTCTTGTATTGTCAAAATTGAATATATCTCACATAATTCATATAAAAATAATATATTTGAAAGTATATAATAATACTTAGATATTGATAATAGAGAAACTATATATTATATATAATTATATAGACAAAAATATATAATTATCTTTATTTAGTTATAAAGATGAATTCCAAATATTAGAAAAATAAATAGTATAGTATAAAATATATTATATAATAACTATATAATTGGTTAAATCTATATATATATTATATAAAAATAGCCTAATTATACTCTAACCTAGTATTAATAGCCTAGTATAAGAGGATAGCTCTGCACTGATCTATACTATAGATTGCAGATAAAAAAAAATGCGGATATAGTTGAATGGTAAAATTTCTCCTTGCCAAGGAGAAGATGCGGGTTCGATTCCCGCTATCCGCCCAGGATGAGGATAATGGGTTAATGTTTTTCATTTAATAGGATAAATTTTTAAGTATAGTCGACCGTGATAGTATAGTGGTTCTATCCTCCCCCCTTCTTTTCCTCCCATCTGGAAAGAAAAAAAGCGAATATTATATAGTAATTAATTAATAGTTACCAAGATCAAACCTCAATTTTTTTAGACAAAAAAATTTTGCGGAGACAGGATTTGAACCCGTGACTTCAAGGTTATGAGCCTTGCGAGCTACCAAGCTGCTCTACCCCGCGATAAAGAGAAGAACTGTGAACTAATAGACAAACAAAGATTGAATGCACCCCTATACCATATCTGTACAAATAGAATAGTCCATTTATACAGAATGGTAAAGGGGTCCCTCTATAATCATAGAAATTAATAGAAAGAGATATTTGAATCCTTACCAACTTGATCTTGTTGCCCCAGGCAACAAGCATGCATGAACCATTTCACGAAGTATGTGTCCAGAGAGCCCAAAGTCTCGATAGTTAGCTCTCGGTCTTCCGGTTAAAAAACAACGTCGATGAAGACGTGTGGGTGCACTATTACGCGGTGGGGATTGTAACTTTCCATGAATTTCCCATTTCTCACTCAACGATGGAACTTTGCTTATTTCTTGTTTTAAGGATCGACGAATCAAATGATATTTTTGTTCCAATTTTTGCCTCTTCTTCTCCCTCTGAATTAAACTTTTCCTTGCCATAATGATTCAATTCCTAGTAGTATCAATGATACAAGTCGGATCCTAGATGTAGAAATATAAGAAGGAAGATCTCCTTCTCCATCGAAAGAAATGATATTTTCGCGGATACAACACATACAAAATTAACCAAATTTGCCTGATGTAGAGGCAATCAAGAAAGCCGCATAAGTAAATATATAACCTACAGAAAAGTGGGCTAATCCAACTAATCTTGCTTGCACAATGGAAAGAGCCACTGGTTTATCTCTCCATCGAATCAAATTAGCCAAAGGTGTGCGTTCGTGAGCCCATGCTAAAGTTTCAATCAATTCTTGCCAATATCCGCGCCAGGAAATTAAGAACATAAAGCCAGTAGCCCAAACAAGATGTCCAAATAAGAACATCCATGCCCAGACTGATAAACTATTCATACCAAAAGGATTATATCCATTGATAAGTTGTGAAGAGTTTAACCATAGATAATCTCTTAACCATCCCATCAAATAAGTGGAAGATTCATTAAATTGTGAAACGTTACCCTGCCATAATGTGATGTGCTTCCAGTGCCAATAAAAAGTAACCCATCCAATGGTATTTAACATCCAGAAAACTGCCAAATAAAAGGCGTCCCAAGCCGAAATATCACAAGTACCACCTCGTCCCGGACCGTCGCAAGGAAAACTATAACCAAAATCCTTTTTATCCGGCATTAATTTGGAACCACGTGCATCTAAAGCACCTTTTACTAAGATCAATGTAGTTGTATGTAAACCTAAAGCAATAGCATGATGAACCAAGAAGTCTCCGGGCCCTATTGTTAAGAATAGTGAATTACTATTCTCATTAACAGCATTTAACCAACCTGGCAACCATATGCTTCGACCCCGCATTGAACGCCGGGCCGCTTGTTGAAGATAAAAGT
>NW_026124377.1:20000-27500 GCF_025177605.1 Cucumis melo
ATATTGTAGGGGATCCACCCTATTACATAAGTGGATTCCTTCATTTTGATCTTATATCATGATATAAGTAAGCAGTTTTTATTGTATCGGCCAAAAACCTGACTAATTGATCTTTACGGTGCTTCTTCTATCAATTAGATCCTTTATCCATAGAATAAAGTATCTAGGCATACCTATTTCTTCATATTTCTGCTTCTATGAAGTTTCTTTCTTTGCTACAGCTGATACAAATCGTTAGTTTGGACAATACATATGTAGAAAGCCTATTTTTTTTAGTATTTATTAGCGAATTTTCTCTTTTTTTTCTTTCTATAGTGGAGATAGTCGCACGTAATGACAGATCACAGCCATATTATTAAAAGCTTGTGGTAAGAACGGGTTTCGTTCTAGTGCCCGAAAATAATATTCCAAAGCTTTTGTATGTTCTCCGTTCCTTGTGTGGATAAGACCTATGTTATAGAGTATATAACTTCGATCATAGGGATCGATTTCTAGTCGCATAGCTTCATAATAATTCTGTAGAGCTTCCGCATAATTTCCTTCGGATTGAGCCGACATCCGTTACGGTCGTTCGTTATTCCATTGAAAGAATCTCCGTTCCAGAACCGTACGTGAGATTTTCATCTCATACGGCTCCCCCTTTATCTGATGCGCATAATGAGATGAGAATAATACATGAAATCAAAAAACATTGAAATACTCTCATTATGAACTCATGGGACTAGCGTTTTTACAAAAAATCTCTAGCCAACCTTCCTGTAAAAGATCTTTTCTTAACATCAAGCATGGTTTACTAGATAAAAATAAAAATGGTAACTCTAACAATTTCTTTGTCCTCAACGCCTCTAAATTTCCAGGAATTAGTCACTTCAACAGTCTTCGATGGTTATACAGGTATCCAAAATACAAACGAGATGGATGTTTGTTGTCCCAACCATTTTTCTAAGTTCCGATCCCGATAAGGAAAAGGTATAATTTATAACAAAGTTTTCGTGTTGTTGATTCCTAGGTGTAGTGCTTCTTCCCCTCTGCTACCTATTTTTACTAGTGAATATTTTTACTAGTGGAGTAGGGTTGACTTAATCCATAGGTTACACCTTTCGCTTAATACTAGAATCGACAATTCTAGCATCTAAGGTTACATTAATCGGGGATACACGACAGAAGGAATTTTTTGATTTTCAAATTGCACCTCCAAGAAGCGTAGATTTATTTCAATTATTGTTTTCTTTCTATCCCGAATACTGTGTCTTTCTACTAAGACGGAGAGCGGTAAAGAAAATTGAAAAAAAAAAAAATCAAATCGCACCATCTCTGTAATAGGTGAATGCCTCTTTTTCCCCGGAAGTTGTCGGAATTATTCGTAATAAGATATTGGCTACAATTGAAAAGGTCTTATCGATAAAATTTCCATTTATCCCACCAGATCTAGGCATCGGTAACAACCCCATTCTATAATTTCTTTTAATTACCTCTCGTGAGAAAATGATCCCACAAACAAAGGAATTGCATAGTACGAAATAACATAAAAACGGATTCATTAAAAAATCCCACTCGATATTAAAATTGTTTCTTTTTGATTTCACAGGAATCAATAAAAGAGAAGAAATATTTCAATCCGGTTAAATTTCATCCAAATGTAGTAGGATCAGAATGAAGAGAACTATTCTGATTTCAGCGAAGTTGAAGAAAAAAAGAATTTTATTTATCTGACTGGGGTAATTCTAGAAGTTTTTTGATTGAATTATGATACAAAAAAGAGCAAAAAGAATCGAATAATCATTCTATGATTCATAACTTGTGACTAGATATATGTATGGGATAAACAGTTGTTGGTGAAAAATCGAAAACTGTAAAAGTCGAATTTTTAGAAAAAAGGAATCATAGTTTAAAAAACTAAATAGAATCATGAGCTAAAAGTATCCATTAAACATAGTTAAAAAAAAATTATTTGTATAGTTAGAATTGGTTGGACGTGCCTATCAAAAAAAAAATTGAATATTAATGACTCACTATTAACTCGGTTTCTGGGCCATAATCATTCTGTAGGAGAGATGGCCGAGTGGTTGAAGGCGTAGCATTGGAACTGCTATGTAGGCTTTTGTTTACCGAGGGTTCGAATCCCTCTCTTTCCGTACTAATTCAACAATGTTACTGACCACAATGTATCAAATCAAATAACAATCGATACTATTATTCCAACGGTTAGACCTTTATGGATTCTTTATTTCGAATTTTTGTGGTACGGAAACGAAAAGACTGGAAAGAATGCACAAGAGATGAAAATCCCCCTACCGATCAATGATAGATGAATGATAGAAAAATTTCCGGATCAAAACCTTACTTTCCTTCGGTCTCTTTACTTAGACTTCGGCGAAGGGGAGGACGAAATTGTCCGAACCCTTGTTTTTTAGTTAGGTTTAAGTCTGACGAGAATAATATTCTACAACGAGCAATTCATTTATTTTTAAACTGACCCATTTACTATCTATTATTTGATTGACTAATCCTTTATATTGCAATGGCTGAAGAGTCAAATGTTTTGGCAATTCCTGAGGGGGGGATGAATCAAGATAATTTTGAATCAGTGTTCTCGATTTTTTTTCATCTTTTGCTGTAATAATATCTCGGGGTTTGCACCGATAACTTGGTATATCCACTATAGAACCATTAACTAAAATATGTCTATGATTAACTAATTGTCGGGCTTGAGGAATAGTCGAAGCCATACCCAATCGAAAAAGGATGTTATCCAAACGCATTTCAAGTAATTGTAGTAAAACTTGACCCGTTGATCCTTTGGCTTTTCCGGCGATACGAACGTATTTAAGTAATTGTCGTTCTGTAAGACCATAATGAAAACGCAATTTTTGTTTTTCTTCTAAACGAATACGATATTGAGATTTTTTACCGGAACGCGATTGGTTTTTAAGATCGTTTCCGGTTTTGGGCCTTTTACTAGTTAGTCCCGGTAAAGCCCCCAGACGGCGTATTTTTTTGAAACGAGGCCCTCTGTAACGCGACATAAAGACTCCTTATTTTATTTTATTTAAATTTCATAAACATTTTATTTTATTTAAATTTCATAAACTTAAATGAAAACTAAATGATAAATATTATAAATGAAGTGAAATCCAGTAAAGTATTGTACTACAAAACAAAGAATAATTAGATAACTTGGATCAATATCCGGATCCTATTGTATATGTAAATGATATAAAAAAGTAAGAGTTCCTTTCTTGATTTGTTCTACAGAAATAGAACCCCTCCTTTAGTCATAAAGGTAAGTAAGTTCCTACGACATCATAGATCGGTGACCTTTGAAAAAGGGTAAGAAGTCGTTTCTTTATTTATTTGATTTATCAATTATGTCAAAAATAAAATCAATAGAGAAAAGCCGGCTATCGGAATCGAACCGATGACCATCGCATTACAAATGCGATGCTCTAACCTCTGAGCTAAGCGGGCTCACATAACAGAAATGTTACATGCATAGTAATTTACTAAATTACTGGGATCTTAGCTATTCCTAATTAATATGAATATAGAATCTAATTTCATTTCAAATAAATATTCAATATTGGAATTGTTCTATTATAGAACATAATAATTAATATAACGATTAATAGAATATAGCGATAGAAAATTTTGATCTATTTATCAAATGGATGTGTATCAATAATTAATGTGTTAATCTTAATTGCATTTAATGCAATTGAGATGATAATGAAGCGTTTCTATGTTTTCATTCTGAAAGGTGGAAGATAAGACGAACAAGGGAATCGACCGTTTAAGTATTAAATTTTTTACTAAAAAAATAATAGAAAGAGGGGCAAATATATATGTTCATATATCTATCTATATTGATATATATTGAATTGCAGATACAGAAATGATAGAATCATTTTGGATCGGAACAAATATGGGTCTCCGATAGAGAAGAGAGAGATGAAAGAAGATAGACAAGAAATCCAATAGGAGGAAACACTTTTCAATAGAGGAATCGGTATTCTAATGACTTGAGTGGTTCCAGTATAATACAAATGAAAGAAAACGGGGAAGGACATCATAATGCGATACTAATCTTAAAAGAGGGGGATATGGCGAAATCGGTAGACGCTACGGACTTAATTAGATTGAGCCTTGGTATGGAAACCTACTAAGTGATAACTTTCAAATTCAGAGAAACCCTGGAATTAAAAATGGGCAATCCTGAGCCAAATCCTTTTTTCCGAAAAAAAAGGGTAGGTGCAGAGACTCAATGGAAGCTGTTCTAACAAATGGAGTTGACGACGTTGCGTTAGTAAAGGAATGAATCCTTCCATCGAAACTCCAGAAACGATGAAAGATAAACGTATTACGTACTGAAATACTATATTGATTAATGACAACTCGAATCTCTATTTTTTATATTTCTATAATTTTTTATATTTATATTTATATATATATATAAAATTATATATAAAAATGAACGAATTGTTATGAATCGATTCCAAGATCTACAAGTTGAAAAAATAATCGAATATTCATTGATCAAATCATTTACTCCATCATAGTCTGATAGATCTTTTGAAGAATTGATTAATCAGATCGAATAGAATAAAGATAGAGTCCCATTCTACATGTCAATAACGACAAAAATGAAATTTATAGTAAGAGGAAAATCCGTCGACTTTTAAAATCGTGAGGGTTCAAGTCCCTCTATCCCCAAAACCCTAAAAAGGCCCGTTGGCCTCTTTAATTATTTATCCGTTCATTAGCAATTCAGACTTTGTTATGTTTCTCATTCATTCGACTCTTTCACAAGCGTATTTGAGCGGAAATTTGATTTCTTATCACAAGGCTTGTGGTATATATTCTATATGATAGACGTACAAACGAACATCCTTGCGCAAGTAATCTGTGAAATTTGAATGATTAACTGTCTACTGTACTGAAACTTCGAAAGGCTTATCCAAGCCCTGAAATTTCGTATATCTTCAAAAAGAAGACTTTGGAATACCTTTTTTCTTATTTACAATTGACATAGACCAAAGTCATCTATTAAAATAAGGATAATGTGTCGGAAATGGCCGGGATAGCTCAGTTGGTAGAGCAGAGGACTGAAAATCCTCGTGTCACCAGTTCAAATCTGGTTCTTGGCACATCATGAATTTGTATGAGTATCTATTCTACGGATTCATTAATAATATAGATCATGAAAAATACTGATACATGATGATGTCTGGAAATCTACCCTTTAACTAAACTATATATATTTTTTACTCTATTTATAGATGTCGAAAATAGACAAGTAAAGATAAAGAGGATATTTATAGAAATATGTAAAGGATGTATATAGATATGTAAAAGAAAAGAATTTTCTTTTGTTTCCTCTTCTTTTTTATTTGTTCATACTCTGTCTCCTGGCGTTCAATTCCTATTTTATACATATTTGAAAGTTTCAATTAGTTCCTTATAAGACCCAAAAGTCTAGTCTAGGGGAGTTGAAAGGCGGGAATGGCCAAGATTCATCTCAGATACAGTACAAATAGAATCCGATTCTCTTTTCATATTATATTTCTTCATTTCACCCTATGTGACTTTTTAAAGCACATCTATAAGTCATATGCGTGATACATAGTTCATAATGCAGAACTCATTTAGTTCATCCTATTAGCTTGTGGCTCATCCAAAATAAGTATCTTACAAATTGGATAATCTCACCAAATCTCTAATTGTATTTTTTTTAATCAATAATAATAAGATGAATGAGACTTCAATTACTATGCTATATCTATAAGAGAACGTAAAAATGTATTTGAATATCTTGAGTTGTCGAAGTGAAGATTAGTTTCGTATTATTTAATGAGCATCTTGTATTTCATAAAAATTGGGGGCAATATAATCCTTACGTAAGGGCCATCCTACCCAACTTTCAGGCATTAAGATACGCTTTAGACGTGGATGATTATCATAAGAAATTCCCAACATATCATAAGATTCCCTTTCTGGAAAATCCGCACTTTTCCAAACCCAGAAAACAGACGGAATTTTAGGATTTATCCTTGCGGCAAATACTTTTATGCATACCTCTTCCGGTTGATCTATACCATACTCGATTCTCGTAAGATGATACACACTAGCTAACAGTCCGCCTGGTGCTACATCATAAGCACATTGGGAACGTAGATAATTGTAACCATATACATATAAAATGACTGCAATGGAATGCCATTCCTCGGGCTTTATTTGTAAAGTCTCTATTCCTTGGTAATCGAAACCCAAAGATCTATGAACCAGTCCATGTTTGACTAGCCAAGAAGACAAATTACCCTGCATCTTCTCCCCCCCCCCATTTTTTTATTTTTATTTGTATAAGTATTTCCCATTTACAATGAAAAATTGATGAAGATTCACTCGTTCTTTGCTTTGTTATTCTGTACAAAAAAAGTATACGGCCTAATTTACTAATTCGTAGGAAGAGACTGCACTTTTGTATTTGAAAAAAGTTTCAGGAGGGATGATCTCTGAAGTAGATGATGGTTGATAGAGTAATCCTTGATCGTAATTTCCAGTATTAGTACTTGGGCCAACATGAAATTTGTGATTGGTAGTAAAACACCGATTTTCCTCTTGAGACTTAATTCGATCTTCATAGATTTCTCGAGATATTTTCTTACGAAGTTTTGTTATAGCATCTATAACAGCCTCGGGTTTAGGCGGACAACCCGGCAAATACACATCGACAGGAATTAACTTATCGACTCCCCGAACAGTACTATAAGAATCGGTACTGAACATCCCTCCTGTAATTGTACATGCTCCCATAGCAATAACATATTTTGGTTCAGGCATTTGCTCATATAATCTTACTAAAGAAGGAGCCATTTTCATTGTTACCGTACCCGCTGTTAAAATTAAGTCTGCCTGTCTAGGACTAGATCTTGGTACCAGTCCATAACGATCAAAGTCGAATCGTGAACCTATTAATGAAGCGAATTCAATGAAGCAACAACTGGTACCATAGAGAAGCGGCCATAAACTGGAGAGTCTTGACCAATTTGAAAGATCATTTGATGTAGTTGAAATAACTGAAGTTTGGGTTGTTCGATCAAGTAAGGGAAACTCGATGGAATTCATAACTGTCTCAATGTTTTTTTTAATTGTCTGAATATTCAAAAACTAAGACCATTCCAATGCTCCTTTTCGCCATGCATAAACTAAACCGACAATTAGGATAAGCACGAAAATTAAAGCTTCTATAAAGACGGATACCCCTAATACATCAAAACTCATTGCCCACGGATAAAGAAAAACTGTTTCAACATCAAAAACAACAAAAACTAGAGCAAACATATAATAACGGATTCTAAATTGTACCCAAGCATCGCCCATTGGTTCTATTCCCGATTCATAACTCGAAAGTTTCTCTGGCTCTTTGCTAAGAGGGGCTAAAACTCCAGAAATTAGAAATGCCAAAATAGGAATAAGACTTGATATTATTAGAAATACCCAGAA
>NW_026124377.1:35000-60000 GCF_025177605.1 Cucumis melo
CACAGGTAAATTAAATGATATTCCAGTAGCAATTGGGGTTATGGATTTTCAGTTTATAGGGGGTAGTATGGGATCCGTAGTAGGAGAGAAAATCACCCGTTTGATCGAGTATGCTACCAATCAATTTTTACCTCTTATTTTAGTGTGTGCTTCGGGAGGAGCACGCATGCAAGAAGGAAGTTTGAGCTTGATGCAAATGGCAAAAATATCTTCCGCTTTATATGATTATCAATCAAATAAAAAATTATTCTATGTAGCAATCCTTACATCTCCTACTACTGGTGGGGTGACAGCTAGTTTTGGTATGTTGGGGGATATCATTATTGCCGAACCGAATGCCTACATCGCATTTGCGGGTAAAAGAGTAATTGAACAAACATTGAATAAGGCAGTCCCTGAGGGTTCACAGGAGGCTGAATCTTTATTCGATAAGGGCTTATTCGATCTAATCGTACCACGTAATCCTTTAAAAGGTGTTGTGAGTGAGTTATTTCAGCTCCACGCTTTCGTTCCCTCGAATCAAAATTCAATCAAGTAAAGCCTTACTTAACTTAAAAAATGAATTCTTTTTTTTTTTATTTCTTCCGCAAAATTTGGCACGGGGAAGAAAATGAATTTCATGCTCCCTTCTTAACATTACATGTGTATATATACTTCAACTATAGCAAATAGCGGCATAGAGTCTTGCATCTTTCTACATCTCTAGCGGATCTCTAGTTTTACTAAGAATCCTTGTTGTTGGATCGGATTATAACTACCTTTTTGGGAATTTGTACGAAAATCTTTATGAAATTTTATTAAAAAAAAATGCTAAGACAAGATAATAACTAAAATAATGCAAACGTCTATTATGATACATATATCTCATGTCGAAAGATGAGTAAGTCCATTTATTTAATTCGACATTCCTCATTCCTTTTCTATATATACTCACGTAGATATTACTTAGTATAATTATATATTGAATTAGTATAATTATAAGATACCTTTTATAACAATCAATAAATAACAGGTAAAACTATTAATATAACAATGAAAATATTAAGTCGAGGTATCCATTCTATGACAACTCTCACCACCTTACCCTCTATTTTTGTGCCTTTAGTGGGCCTAGTATTTCCGGCAATTGCAATGGCTTCTTTATTTCTTCATGTTCAAAAAAACAAGATTTTTTAAATATGCTGTCTATTTTTTTTTTTCAAAACTTAGACTTTGACGATAACACAGCTATCTATTTAGTAGACTAGAATCTAACATGTGGCTTACTCCAAACATAAGCGATTATACATACGTAAACATGATATCTGAGGAAATCAATTAGAAGTATTTCAAAATAGAAAATAGATAAGTTTCAAAATAGAAAATAGATAAGAGATCGGGCGACAAATGTTTGAGATATAAAATCAATATACCTATATGGATGTAGGTATCTATAGGGAATCATATAAAGGTGATGTTATTATTTTAGATCTAAGTAATTCGATGAATTACTTAGATCTAAAGTAAAGGTTCACATCAAAATAGTGCTAGTTGATTAGAGTTACTTCGGAAACAAAAAAAGTAAAATAGATTTTTTTTGATTCTCTTAATTCCAATAAAATGCAACGAGATCTAGTATGAATTGGCGATCAGAACGTATATGGATAGAATTTATAAGAGGATCTCGAAAAATCAGCAATTTCTGCTGGGCCTTTATCCTTTTTTTAGGTTCATTAGGGTTTTTATTGGTTGGAACTTCCAGTTATCTTGGTAGGGATTTGATAGCTTTATTTCCGTCTCAGCAAATAATTTTTTTTCCACAGGGGATCGTAATGTCTTTCTATGGGATTGCCGGTCTCTTTATTAGCTCCTATTTGTGGTGCACAATTTTGTGGAATGTAGGTAGCGGTTATGATCGATTCGATAGAAAAGAAGAAATAGTGTCTATTTTTCGTTGGGGGTTTCCTGGAAAAAATCGTCGAATCTTCCTACGATTCCTTATGAAAGACATTCAGTCCATCAGAATAGAAGTTAAAGAGGGTATTTATGCACGTCGTGTCCTTTATATGGAAATAAGAGGCCAAGGGGCCATTCCCTTGACGCGTACCGATCAGAATCTGACCCCACGAGAAATTGAGCAAAAGGCTGCCGAATTGGCCTATTTCTTGCGTGTACCAATTGAAGTTTTTTGAAAAATGAAGTTCAGAATGAATTTTGTTCGTAGCAAGAGGGATAAAACTGAAATGAAAGAATAGTCTTTTTTATAGACCATAGTAATAGTATAATAACTTAACTGGAATTTCTTCAGAATGCTCATTTGACCCAAAGCAGACGTATACGGAACAGCCAGAAAACTTTCTTTGTCCGAAATTTTGATCCGTATGTAAATCAACTGCACAGTAACAAAAAAAAGTGGATTCTTTGTTATTTTCTTTCTGTATTATTTCGAAATTCAAGGATTAACTAATAAATCACAAATCAAAAACTAAAAAACAGGGAATGGATTCATAATAGTATGCATATGACTTGTAATAGAACTTATGTTTGATATAAATATTAGTAGTGTAGAGAGTTAACGAATGAAGTGAGTTCATTAAAAAATAAAAGACGAAAAAATGGAAAAAAAGAAAGCATTCATTCCCCTTCTATATCTTGCATCTATAGTATTTTTGCCCTGGTGGATCTCTCTTTCATTTAATAAAAGCCTAGAATCTTGGGTTACTAATTGGTGGAATACTGGTCAATCCGAAATTTTTTTGAATGATATTCAAGAAAAGAGTATTATAAAAAAAGTTCTAGAATTAGAGGAACTCTTTCTCTTGGACGAAATGCTAAAGGAATACCCAGAAACACATCTACAAAAGCTTCGTATCGGAATCTACAAAGAAACGATCCAATTGATCAAGATGCACAATGAGGATCGTATCCATATGATTTTGCACTTCTCGACAAATATAATCTGTTTCGTTATTCTAAGTGGTTATTCTATTCTTGGTAATGAAGAACTTGTTATTCTTAACTCTTGGGTTCAAGAGTTCCTATATAACTTAAGCGACACAATAAAAGCTTTTTCTATTCTTTTATTAACTGATTTATGTATAGGATTTCATTCACCCCATGGTTGGGAACTAATGATTGGTTCTGTCTACAAAGATTTTGGATTTTCTCATAACGATCAAATTATATCCGGTCTTGTTTCCACTTTTCCAGTCATTCTTGACACAATTTTAAAATATTGGATCTTCCGTTATTTAAATCGTGTATCTCCCTCACTTGTAGTGATTTATCATTCAATGAATGACTGAAAAATATAATGTTTGTTACTTTGTACATAAGTAAAACATTCAAAATTGTACTTATTCCTTCTACCCATCGCGAAGGATGCCTCCTATATTCGAGTAACTTTATTTCAGTAAATAGCAGAATCATGGATAGGGAACTATACTAGGGACCTACCTAATTTTATTGTAGAAATTTTTGGGCTCAATGATTGGACCATGCAAACTAGAAATACCTTTTCTTCGATAAAGGAAGAGATTACTCGATCTATTTCCGTATCACTCATGATATATATAATAACTTGGGCACCCGTTTCAAATGCATATCCCATTTTTGCACAACAGGGTTATGAAAATCCACGAGAAGCAACCGGCCGTATTGTCTGCGCCAACTGCCATTTAGCTAATAAGCCCGTGGATATCGAGGTTCCACAAGCTGGTACTTCCTGATACTGTATTTGAAGCAGTTGTTCGAATTCCTTATGATATGCAACTGAAACAAGTTCTTGCGAATGGTAAAAAGGGTGGTTTGAATGTGGGGGCTGTTCTTATTTTACCCGAGGGGTTTGAATTAGCCCCCCCCGATCGTATTTCTCCCGAGATTAAAGAAAAGATGGGCAATCTTTCTTTTCAGAGCTATCGTCCCACTAAAAAAAATATTCTTGTGATAGGTCCTGTTCCTGGTCAGAAATATAGTGAAATCACCTTTCCTATTCTTTCCCCGGACCCTGCGACTAAGAAAGATGTTCACTTCTTAAAATATCCCATATACGTAGGCGGGAACAGGGGAAGGGGTCAGATTTATCCCGACGGGAGTAAGAGTAATAATAATGTTTATAATGCTACAGCAGCAGGGATAGTAAGCAAAATAATACGAAAAGAAAAAGGAGGATATGAAATAACCATAGTGGATGCAGCGAATGGGCGTCAAGTGGTTGATATTATCCCTCCAGGACCAGAACTTCTTGTTTCAGAGGGCGAATCCATCAAACTTGATCAACCATTAACGAGTAATCCTAATGTGGGAGGATTTGGTCAGGGAGATGCGGAAATCGTCCTTCAAGATCCATTACGTGTCCAAGGCCTTTTGTTCTTTTTTGCATCTGTTATTTTGGCACAAATCTTTTTAGTTCTTAAAAAGAAACAGTTTGAGAAGGTTCAATTGTCCGAAATGAATTTCTAAATCTGGGGATTTATCAAATAAAGTTCGTAAAAAAAACCAAATTCTTGTTGGCAATTCTATAATTTAATTATGTATGATCAAAAAATTATGAAAAACTTTTTCCCTTGTTTTTTTTTTTATTCTTTTTCGACCCTATTTCGGTAATTACTTGTACCGCATTACTAGTCATAGTATGGATATTATATTGTCAGGAAGACTATTTTACCTCTTCTTTATTTCTTTGTTTTTTACAATACAAATAGGAGCGGTATTATTATGATTATTATGTCACTGGTGCCAGATTGAAATGTCATTGAATGTGTCTATTTTTATTCTAATAGAATAAAAATAGAGTAGATATTAAAAATAAGATAAGTAAATGGAGAATAGAAAAAAAATGAAGGGAACAAAGGATTCTAGAAGGAATTATGCATCTTTCTAGTATTCGATACCAGAAAAATTCCTTTTCTTGTTCTGGTGTCGAAATAATAAACTAATGAATTATTCTTGATCCCGTTCGTCAAAGATCTCTATTCTTAGTTTCAATTTTTCCCGGTTTATCAGAACCTTTTTTTCGATTTATTACATAAGTAGTGAACAAATTCAATGAATTTTTCAATTCTATTTTATATTAAAATAACTATAGAAAATTCTATTAGTATATTTTAATCTATTTAAAGGGTTGTGATATCTGATCGATAGAAATATAATATTGTTATATTGGGATTGTATCATCCAGAAAGAGGGAATCGAGTGATTCTCTCTTTCTTTTTTTCGCTTTGAAATGAAAGTATCGACCGATACGATCGCGAAAGAGATGGTCTGAATCAATTTTTTTTTTGAAGCAATTCAGAATCAGAAAGAAATGAAGTTTTTTGAAAAAATAGGAAAGATCCATTTTTTCATTTATATGAATAAATTAGTCTAATTCTAATTAGTAAGAGCTCAACGGGACCTACCCCCTCTTTTTTTCTGATTTGAGGGGGATCCTGTTGAGTTCTTACGCTTTCATGTCTCCAACTCAGTTCATCCGATTATTACAGAGATGAACCTAAGCCGGAATATGAACCATAAAAGAAAATACCAACTAAACCGATCACAGGAATACCAGTTACAGTACCGATTATCCAAAGAGGAATCCTTCCAGTAGTCTCGGCCATTTGTCCCACTTCCCTCCCCATTTCATCAAGTGGTCGTGCTAGAGACAGAAACAGTCATAGATAATTATGAGATGATATCCTTCCGAATGGGATAAGATAATTCGTACTATTATTTAGTATTTTCTTTTATTTAATTGAAGAAATAATTGGAAAATAAAACAGCAAGTACAAAAATGAGTAATAACCCCCAGTAAAGACTGGTACGATTCAATTCAACATTTTGTTCGTTCGGATTTGATTGTGTCATAGCTCTATAATTCGGATTAGGTTTATCGTTGGATGAATTGCATTGCTGATATTGACCCTAAAAAAGAAACGGTAGGTACAGCTAGTCCGTGAACAGTTAACCATCGCACTGTAAAAATAGGATAAGTTTTATCGATAGTCATTTGGTCCTCCTAAAAAGATCTACTAAATTCATCGAGTTGTTCCAAAGAATCAAAACGGCCAGTTATTAATGGAATTCCTTGTCGGCTCTCTGTAAAATACTCATTTGGACGAGGGCTTCCAAAAACATCGTAAGCTAAACCCGTGCTGACGAATAACCAACCTGCAATGAATAGAGAAGGTATAGTAATGCTATGAATGACCCAGTATCGAATACTGGTGATAATATCAGCAAAAGAACGTTCTCCTGTGCTTCCAGACATGCCGAGCTCCACATATTCTTGTACAGTCAAAAGGGGGATCGATTCCGTAAAAGATGAGATCAGTAAATGGAAATTAACTGAAATTTTATCTTTGTAAGATCGTCAATATTGTACCGAGGGTGTTTTTAGAGTATACCGAATCAGTATAGCTATCCTTCTTCTGACGCAGCAACGCAATTTCACAATAAGTATCAAAATGAAGCACTAAAACTAAATAATATAATTTGTTTCTTCTTTTCTTGCTGCTTGTCGATGTAGAATCATATACCATTCATTCAATAGAAAATTCTGAAAATGCCTGTCTGTAGTATTAAGGATTCTATCGGTTATTGGCTTCGGGCTAGAAAGCGAAGATTGGGTAAAATGTGAATCCGACTGGTTGGTTTATAATAATTTAGGAAGCAGATTCTAATAGTCCCAAAATTCAATGAAATTAGACGTGAAATCTCGAAATATTTCTTTTGTGTTTGTAGTTATATTTTTGTTTGAATCTTTTTTTATTTTAAGGAATTGGTTAGTCGTCCAGTAACAAGTAACAGTAGTACATAGGATTCGATGAACGAAACAGAACAACGAATAGAAGAATAATAAATATTCGTAATGCACGCATTATTGTTTTATATTAGACTCAAACGATCGTTCTTCAACTAATTAGAAGAATGTTTTTAATATGGAAAGAATAAGAATAAATGGAGAACCTAGTTTCGAGTGATCTGATCGTGCGATACTTTTTTTCTTTTTAAAAAAGATTTTATGGAAATGAACCCACTACATAAAATCTAATTAGTGGGAATACAATTTCATAAATAAAGGGCATTATAAGGTCATTCATTCTTCAGCGATTCAAAGAGCATTTCATTTTTGGAATCAAGTTACACAACATAGTTTATTTATTATTTTTCTTTTTTTTTTTTTTTTTTCTTTCTAATTATTTAGAATCCATTTAATAGATTTATATATTTACTAGATTTATATATTAAATTATTGTTTATAAATTCTTTATAATAAGAATATTTGTTTTGAAAACTCAAGAGTTGTTCAATGAATCCCTTGATTCCGAATTGCGGGATAGAGAGACAGATGATGAATTGATTTCTTACCTATGTCACAAGATTTTTGTTAGTATCATCTATAATCATAATAATAGATGAATCAAAAACTTTCAATTGAATATATTTTTTCAATTAGTATTTTTACTTATCCATCCGCGTATCTTTCAAAAATAGAAACTTAGGGAAGTGCTTTATAAACATATGGATAAAAATAACGTATTTCATTTAGCCTCGTCATGCCTACTATCACTAGTTATTTCGGTTTTCTACTAGCAGTTTTAACTATAACCTCAGCTCTATTTATCGGTCTGAACAAGATACGACTTATTTGATTAAAATTCATTGAATGCACAATTCAAAAAAAAGAAAGATTTCGGTGTTATTCAATATATTCTATATATTGTAGAGTTCTTTACCTTGTCAATTCAATTTCGAATTCTTGGTCATTGAGATTCATGGGCAATACCGATTAATATTTTAAGGATAGATATTACCTCTCCTTTTCCTCGTTCAACTAAATTGAAATGATTGAAGTTTTTCTATTTGGAATCGTATTAGGTCTAATTCCTATTACTTTGGCTGGATTATTTGTGACCGCATATTTACAATACAGACGGGGGGATCAGTTGGACCTTTGATTAATTAACAGTTCTTTTTTTTGATTGACCCCCTACTTGCTTTATAGGAGGTAAAATTTTGATTTCTGTTGAATTATTTCAGTATCATTTTGATTTAACAACAACAAGAATCGAATCACGCTCTATAGGATTTGAACCTACGACATCGGGTTTTGGAGACCCGCGTTCTACCGAACTGAACTAAGAGCGTTTTATTATCAAACTAAAAGCAACCCGAATATATCTTCGATACATATATTATCATAGAGAATATCATAAAATTAAATAAAAAAAGATTGATTCGATATATGTATGTTCAATTTTTATGGATCTCAATTGATTCCTCGTTACTGTTCAGAAGATAAGTAATAGGTAGGGATGACAGGATTTGAACCCGTGACATTTTGTACCCAAAACAAACGCGCTACCAAGCTGCGCTACATCCCTTTCAATTGGTCTACAGTGTTATTGTAGAGAATCCCTGTCTTGTTTTCCACATTTTTTATTTATTTCCTCCATTGGTATACACAAATTATCTTGCCATTTCTTCTTTTTTGTCTCATATCATATATAAAATATAATAAAAATAATAAAAAGACTTATATACGTATGAAATAATAAATATTAAATCCGCCGTAAAGAAAAATGAATATTTGGGGTGGGGCGGAAAGCTACATATTTTTTTTAATAAAAAAGGGAATATCTACCGAATTGAACTGTTGTACATTTCAATTTGAATTAGGAATTCCGCGGACAATACAAGCGGTTATTAACTATATATACATTTGATGGTATGTAATACCAGTATGTATTACAAATTACTATAAAGTAGGAGGGTTTTCAATGCGAGATCTAAAAACATATCTCTCCGTGGCACCGGTAGTAAGTACTATATGGTTCGGGGCTTTAGCGGGTCTATTAATCGAGATCAATCGTTTATTCCCGGATGCGTTGGTATTCCCGTTTTTTTCATTCTAGTTATTGACTTGGGAAGGGGTGAAGAAGATTAGAAAAACAATCAAATATCTTTGACTAATCCCCTTCCCCCTTCTTTTTTTTAGAGTTTTTAGACTTAGAATAAGTTAGAAAGAATCAAAATGGATTCAACCTCAGTCAAACTCGGACGCGGCGCCAGGTTCAAATTTAATTAATAAAAGAGTGAGAACGAAAATGAAAATGTGATGGCTAGGGCAACAATATCATACAAAATACTTAAATGAAAAACTGTACTGCGATTCTAAATTTAGAAATTATTGTATTACTATATTTTAATATTTGATTGTAACGAAATCTTTCATAATTTTATTTCGAGTTACCAATTTTTCTTTTTTTCTTCATTTTGGATCGGAAAATGGAAGAGTTGCGTGAATCAAAAATCCAAGGGAGGTTCATGGCCAAGGGTAAAGATGCCCGAGTAACTGTTATTTTGGAATGTACTCGTTGTGTTCGAAACGGTGTTAATAAGGAATCAATAGGGATTTCCAGATATATTACTCAAAAGAATCGACACAATACGCCTAGTCGATTGGAATTGAGAAAATTCTGTCCCCGGTGTTACAAACATACGATTCATGGGGAGATAAAGAAATAGATCGAACCGATCGGCTGTGTGTCACCCTTTTCCAATCCAAGGAAGATGAAAAATTACATATATTAGACATATTTTAGATTTAAATATAAACAAACCAAATCCTATTTCGATCGGATCTAAAATGATTTAGAATTAAGAAATAGGATTTTCGGGATAAGGAATAAAAAAACCATGGATAAATCCAAGCGAATCTCTTTCTTAAATCCAAACGATCTTTTCGTAGGCGTTTGCCCCCGATTCCATCGGGGGATCGAATTGATTATAGAAACATGAGTTTAATTAGTCGATTTATTAGTGAACAAGGAAAAATATTATCTAGACGGGTAAATAGATTGACCTTAAAACAGCAACGCTTAATTACTATTGCTATAAAACAAGCTCGTATTTTATCTTTGTTACCTTTTCTTAATAATGAGAAACAATTTGAAAGAAGCGAGTCGACCGCTAGAACTATTGGTCTTAGAACCAGGAATAAATAGACTTAGCTTACTCTTTAATTGAATTAAAATTCTAATCCAAACTCAACCGCAGATTGATTCTTTGTTCGAAAAATCCGAAAATCTAGATTCGATTGTCGTGTCGTAAGAAAAAGAAAGAATAGTGGAAGAAGAATAAATCGTTTTTTTTTTATTGAACATATTTGCTCATTTTGACCACTTTATCATATTTTATCATACTAATTTCTACTCTACCTTCTCGGAGTTCATTCTCCAGAGAACTCCATTTTAAGCATTCCGCTGGATTCTTTGCAATCTTCGTATTTTATGATCTCATTGGAAATCATATAAAGACAATTTCTATTTAATATCGCGATTTGGGCAAGTATTTTACGATTAAGAAGCAACTGCCTCTTGTACAGATTGTGTATGAATCTACTATAACTGTAGTCTACCTTATTAGATCGAATTACTGCATTTATTCGAGCGATCCACA
Source organism: Cucumis melo (assembly GCF_025177605.1). Lineage (NCBI taxonomy): Eukaryota > Viridiplantae > Streptophyta > Magnoliopsida > Cucurbitales > Cucurbitaceae > Cucumis > Cucumis melo. The sequence goes on from NW_026124377.1 coordinate 45,423, forward strand.
ACTGTCGAAAATTTCTTTTTTGCCTACCTCTATCCCGATAAGCTGAAGCCAAAGCTCTTATTTTCTGTTGAGTAATAGTTCGAGTAAGTCTTGAATGAGCCCCTCGAAAGCTTGATGCAAATAAACGAATTTTTGTTCTACGTCTCCGAGCTATATATCCTCGTTTAATTCTAGTCATTGAATAAATGAAACTTTGATGAATAACTAATGGATTTCCTTTCTTTCAGTTATTCCTTTCTCCTTTCCTAGTCTATTAATAACAAAACGTATTTTTCCAATGTATAAAATAAAAATTCCAATGGCTTTTGCTACTATAACCTTCCCGACCACTATTTCTTTTTTTGTTCTAATCACCCCAAAATACGAAATAGTATTTTTACTAGGTATAAAAAACAAAAATAGAGTAAATAAATAAAAATAGAAATGGATAAAGAAATAGTGGGTTCCTTCGTTTCTATGGTTACTTCTTAAACGGTGAGGTCCTCTCTATACACCGGAGCTCCTTCTTTTATTTCATCAATGTTATTGTTAACTTGTACAGTTCACCCTCTTTGGCTCTACCCATGAATTATCTAGTAATCGGTCTTTCACAACGAGATCTACCTATACAGTAACGGTATTTAATTATGAAGATTGGTTGGGTAGCTGACCCTCTTAGTCCGTTCTTGGAAGAATAAGGCTATAATCCTTCTGTTAAATAGGATTTCCTCTGCTTAATGGATAAGCATTTGTTACCAATGGGGAATTCTTTCTCATCTAAAATTGAAAATAGAGATGATTGGATTTGCACCAATAGAAACCATAAATTTGATACACAATAAAAGGATACGATAAATCTTTGTTTATTTATTTTCGGTAGTGAACGGATTTCTTCCATTCATTCTATCCTATTCACTGTACTTATAACTGATACGGGAAAAATTTTGTACTTTCTTTTGTCCCGGTCCATGGTCTAAACGAGTCGCACATACACCCTAGTACATGTTCCTCGACGCTGAGGGCATCCCCGAAGGGCGGGCGATTTGGTGACATTTCTGATTGGCTGTCTTGTGTTTCTAATAAGTTGTTTAATAGTTGGCATGTTGAATTGTATACATAATGAGTTGGTTTAGATCAATCCTAACCGGATGATTATGAATTACTTCTATATTCGATATTAATAATTAATATGATTAATAGTAATATATTAACCCCGGTAAAAAGAGAAAATCGAAAATTTCGGATTTTTGCGTGAAATACCTGCTATTTGTTATTCAACCGCTACAAGATCAACAATTCCATGAGCTTGGGCTTCTGTTGCTGACATAAAAACATCCCTTTCCATGTCTTCGGATATAACCCATAAGGGTTTGCCTGTTCTTTGTACATAAACCCTTGTGAGGATTTCGCGCAGCCTCAGTAGTTCTTTCGCTTCCAGGATAAATTCTACCGTTTGTGCCTCATAAAAAGAACTAGCAGGTTGATGGATCATTACCCTGATGATTTAATAAATGGTTTTCTCTATCTTACATCATTATCATGATGAGTCAAAGATAATAAAAAAAAGATAGGATTAACAACCGTACAGGCATCCTTTGTGCAGTGCATACGGCTCCACAATGGAATTCATTTTTACCTTCCAGCGAAGGAATAGAAAATATAGGATCTAGCAGACCCAGAGCAGTAAATGATCCAATAACCACCCTTCCTTTTTTTTAGTAATTTCAAAATACTATGATGGTTCCGTTGCTTTATGATTTCGTTTGTTATTCAGCAATCCCAAAGTTTCTTTTTTTTATTTTTTTTCTTAAAAATAAATATTTCGTAGTCTTTCATAACAGAAATATTGTTAAGAGTCTTCCGTCGTGAAAACAAAAAAGTTTGTGACGCTGAAAGAGGCCTCCGCGATAAATCAGCCTACAATCGGAAATGCCTTTTATCTCATACTACTCTTTCGATACATAACCTAATGGTTTAGAAAAAAAAAATTCTCATATCGAATTCAAAGTGCCATGCTATTATTACTTAATATTTTATATGGCGAAGGCATAGTTTTCTTTTTGTCTAAAAAAAACTCATTGGCGCCGAGCGTGCGGGAATGCTAGACGTTTGGTAATTTCTCCTCCGACTAGAATAAAAGATCCCATTGAAGCGGCTAATCCCATGCATATTGTCTGTACATCTGGTTGCACAAATTGCATAGTATCATAAATACCTAATCCGCTTATTACCCCTCCACCGGGAGAGTTTATAAATAAATACAGATCTTTGGTATCATCCTCCATACTGAGATATACCATAAGACTAATAAGTTGATTCGAAATATCACTATCAACCTCTTGGCCTAAAAAAAGTAATCTTTCTCGATAAAGTCGGTTGATTAGGATAAAATTGTATCCCTTAAGAACCGTACGGGCACCTTTTGATGCATACGGTTCAAAAAAAATAGCGAAAAAAGAATCAATGTTTAGATTTTAGCCTTCTTTAGAGGACTCTTTCTAACTTCTAATGAAGGGGCTTTTTCTTACCTTCCATTTTTTTTTCAAAATGGATGAGTTTTGTCCTTTGGCCCGCGGTCGTTTATCTATACTATAAATTTCAATAAATAAAAAAACAATTCATTAAATTTTCAATTTATCGAACTAACTTTTCATTGATATATTGTTTCATCGAGATTCAATTTCAATTCCGATGTCATTTTCTTGTTCCAAAATGGTCTTCTTCAATTCTTTTAGGTTTATGCTCTACTCCGAGTCAAGATCTGCCCGATTTGGATTTGCACATATAGGACAAATGCCCCAATAGCATGGCTTTTTGCTACGACTTCTTTTTTTTTTTCAATTTACTTCATATTACTCGATTGATTAAAAGTTTTCTATCAATGCTATTGATAAATCGAATATGATACAAGTAGTAGTAATCATAGAATAGATAGATTCCAAATTGAGTTTTTTCTAAGCGGAGCCTGGATACTTCATTTTATTAGTACAACCGAGAAAACCATAAATTATTCTAATTGATAATATTAATCTGGATACCCCCCAAAAAATAGATCTAATTGCACTTCACGCTCCAAATTTTTGATGATTAAATCAATCCGTCTTGGGCGAAAGAGAGGATATCTCGATCGGGGGAGAGAACGGGGAAATACCATATGACCCAATATATCTGACAAGTCGCACTATAGGTCAACCCACGATGCGTCTTCCTCTCCGGGACTTCGAAAAGGTACTTTTGGAACACCAATAGGCATTAAAGCAAAGAAAAAAGAATTAAGTACTATAGCTAACTTTGATGTGGAAGCGTAACAACGGGTTTATTGTCTTAATAAATAAGATGGGCCTTTATCAGATTTTATCTTTTAGCATATTTTATACATAGATTTAATAAGTTCATAAAAAAGGAAAACAGAATTAATAAGGGAAACTTCTTCCCGAATAGGTTTTTGAATGATGAACAAGTATGTATACATTCACTCCTATAAAATAGGATCAATTCCCATCTACCATTGCGTATTGGTACTTATCGAGTATAGAATAGATCTGCTTCTTTTTGTTCCTACGAATAGAATCGAATTGTTCCATTATTACTAAAAGAATAGACTAAATATTAATCCTTTCGCCAAGATAATCCCCTCAAAAGGGGAGGTCCGTAGCATAGTTTTTTTTTTTCAGTGCAATAAAGTTACATAGTGTCTATTTTTCCTTGATAAAGGGGTATTTCCATGGGTTTGCCTTGGTATCGTGTTCATACCGTTGTATTGAATGATCCCGGTCGTTTGCTTTCTGTTCATATAATGCATACAGCTCTAGTTGCTGGTTGGGCCGGTTCAATGGCCCTATACGAATTAGCAGTTTTTGATCCCTCTGATCCTGTTCTTGATCCAATGTGGAGACAGGGTATGTTCGTTATACCCTTCATGACTCGTTTAGGAATAACCAATTCATGGGGGGGTTGGAGTATCACAGGAGGGACTATAACGAATCCGGGTATTTGGAGTTACGAAGGTGTGGCCGGAGCACATATTGTGTTTTCTGGATTGTGCTTCTTAGCAGCTATCTGGCATTGGGTGTATTGGGATCTAGAAATATTTTGTGATGAACGTACAGGAAAACCTTCTTTGGATTTGCCGAAGATTTTTGGAATTCATTTATTTCTCTCAGGGTTGGGTTGCTTTGGTTTTGGTGCATTTCATGTAACCGGATTGTATGGTCCGGGAATATGGGTATCCGATCCTTATGGATTAACCGGAAGGGTACAAGCCGTAAATCCTGCGTGGGGTGTCGAAGGGTTTGATCCTTTTGTTCCGGGCGGAATAGCCTCGCATCATATTGCAGCAGGTACATTGGGCATATTAGCGGGCCTATTCCATCTTAGTGTTCGTCCGCCCCAACGTCTATACAAAGGATTACGTATGGGAAATATTGAAACCGTCCTTTCCAGTAGTATCGCTGCTGTATTTTTTGCAGCTTTTGTTGTTGCTGGAACTATGTGGTATGGTTCAGCAACTACCCCGATTGAATTATTTGGGCCCACTCGTTATCAATGGGATCAGGGATACTTCCAGCAAGAAATATATCGAAGAGTTAGTACCGGGTTAGCCGAAAATCAAAGTTTATCAGAAGCTTGGTCTAAAATTCCTGAAAAATTAGCTTTTTATGATTATATCGGGAATAATCCCGCAAAAGGTGGATTATTCAGAGCGGGTTCCATGGACAACGGGGATGGAATAGCTGTTGGTTGGTTAGGACACCCTGTTTTTAGAGATAAAGAAGGGCGCGAACTTTTTGTACGCCGTATGCCGACCTTTTTTGAAACATTTCCGGTTGTTTTGGTAGACGGAGACGGAATTGTTAGAGCCGATGTTCCTTTTCGAAGAGCAGAATCGAAGTATAGTGTTGAACAGGTCGGTGTAACTGTTGAGTTCTATGGCGGTGAACTCAATGGAGTCAGTTATAGTGATCCTGCTACTGTGAAAAAATATGCTAGACGTGCTCAATTGGGTGAAATTTTTGAATTAGATCGTGCTACTTTGAAATCCGATGGGGTTTTTCGTAGCAGTCCAAGGGGTTGGTTTACTTTTGGGCATGCTTCCTTTGCTTTGCTCTTCTTCTTCGGACACATTTGGCATGGTGCGAGAACCTTGTTCAGAGATGTCTTTGCTGGTATTGACCCAGATTTGGACGCTCAAGTAGAATTTGGGGCATTCCAAAAACTTGGAGATCCAACTACAAAAAGAGTCTAGTCTGATACAAGATTGCTCTGTTCTTTTTTTCCTTTATTTTTTGATTTGACATAGATAGGGTACCGGATAAATCTTTATTCGGATTGCTTACTTTTCATTTCTTTGACTCTTGTCTTGGTCTTTTTTTTATCCGTAAAAAGATCCCAATTAAACAGGTATGGAAGCTATAATTGTAAACCGAAATCAAATCTATGGAAGCATTGGTTTATACATTCCTCTTAGTCTCGACTCTAGGAATAATTTTTTTCGCTATCTTTTTTCGCGAACCGCCTAAAGTTCCAACTCCAACTAAAAAGGCAAAATGATTTCTCATTATCTCAATTGAAGTAATGAGCCTCACAATATTGTGAGGCTCATTACTTCAACTAGTCCCCGTGTTCCTCGAATGGATCTCTTAGTTGTTGAGAGGGTTGCCCAAAAGCAGTATATAAGGCATACCCAGTAAAACTTACAAGTAAACCAGATATAGAGATGGCAACTAGGGTTGCTGTTTCCATTATTATATAATTTCAAGACCACAATGGATCTATAATAAGATCATTTATTTACAACGGAATGGTATACAAAGTCAACAGATCTCACTGAATAAAAAAAAATATAGGATTATTTATGGCTACACAAACCGTTGACGATAGTTCTAGATCTGGGCCAAGACGAACTGTTGTAGGGGATTTATTGAAACCATTGAATTCGGAATATGGTAAAGTGGCTCCTGGGTGGGGAACTACACCTTTAATGGGTGTCGCGATGGGTTTATTTGCGATATTCCTATGTATTATTTTGGAGATTTATAATTCTTCCATTTTACTGGACGGAATTTCAAGCAATTAGATTCGATTCACAAGAACCCCTAAATAACTTTTCAATAAAAAGGAAAGTCTAAAGTATGTAGGTTTCTGCTTTTTAGCCCACTATTTTTTGGTAGTTCGATCGTGGAATTTATTTTTTTCTGTATTTCCGGAATATGAGTGTGTGACTTGTTAGAATTGATCCTATGGATACGACAGAGAAGAAGTCGGTCATCTTGATGAAGATGATTTGATCTCGTTGGATATTCAGTCTAGGCTAGTATCTGGAGCACAGAATATATGAAATAGATTCCAAAATATTAGAACAAATATTAGAACTATGATTCATACTTATCAGACCTCGTGGCCGGACTCCGAAACAAGAGTTAGAAGTGATAAATAAAAAAAATTTATTCTTTCGTTTCTACTTATTTTGGTTAAAGGATAAACCTTTCTTTAGCTTTTTTCATTATATTCAGTCATTGAATAAGCATTGAATAAGTGATAATCCAAGGGTTCTTACTCAGGGAATTTTTGAACTTTTTTTGGAAGGTTTTTTATTGAATCATCGTGGTTCTAGTCTGAATCTAAGGTTTTAATTGATTCATAGGGTCTTAACAAGATAATTCCTATCAATAATAAAGAAAACAAGAGTAAAGTCGCATTACATACAAATCAAAGAAAAAAAATAGGTAAATAGAAGATTCAAGAGGCCCCTAATGATCAATATAACTATGAATGAGCCGACTTGATATTTGGGCATTATAACTACAAAGAAGACTTTTCGGATTTTGATTCTTTCGTATCTTGATACAAAAAATTGAATCATAGCATTAAGAAGTTTGAAACTTTTTAGTACACATATCCGTTACGAGCGGTATTTGGGTGTTTCTGTTTGAGCCGTACGAGACGAAATTCTCATATACGGTTCTCAGAGGGGGGTCCCCTTGGTTTACCTATCTCAATAAAGTGTATGATTGGTTCGAAGAACGTCTTGAAATTCAGGCGATTGCAGATGATATAACTAGTAAATACGTTCCTCCTCATGTCAACATATTTTATTGTCTAGGAGGAATTACGCTTACTTGTTTTTTAGTACAAGTAGCTACGGGGTTTGCTATGACTTTTTACTACCGTCCGACCGTTACTGAGGCTTTTGCTTCTGTTCAATATATAATGACGGAAGCAAATTTTGGTTGGTTAATCCGATCAGTTCATAGATGGTCGGCAAGTATGATGGTCTTAATGATGATCCTGCACGTATTTCGCGTGTATCTTACTGGTGGATTTAAAAAACCTCGTGAATTGACTTGGGTTACAGGTGTGGTTCTGGCTGTATTGACCGCATCCTTTGGTGTAACTGGTTATTCCTTACCTCGGGACCAAATTGGTTATTGGGCAGTCAAAATTGTAACAGGTGTACCGGAAGCTATTCCAGTAATAGGGTCGCCTTTGGTAGAGTTATTACGCGGAAGTGCTAGTGTGGGACAATCTACCTTGACTCGTTTTTATAGTTTACACACTTTTGTATTACCTCTTCTTACTGCCGTATTTATGTTAATGCACTTCCCAATGATACGTAAGCAAGGCATTTCTGGTCCTTTATAGAGAATAGAAATCATAGATTTGTAATTAGTTATTTATGATTACTCAGGGGGGAAGAAGAGAGTATTTCATTGCTGCAAATATGGATTATTGAAAAATAAGACATGTATTTGGATATTTCCCTTCAACTCCACGAAATTTTATTCGTTATTTTTCAATAATAGTTGAAGGGAATTCTTCGAAGAGAAAATGGATTATGGGAGTGTGTGACTTGAACTATTGATTGGACCGTGTAGATATATGTCTTTTTATCTGCCACATTGGGATTCACAACAAAATGTGTCTTTATTCCAACCACCGCGAAAGCTCCATACAGAGGGTAGGCTGGTTCGCTTGAAGAGAATCTTTTCCATGATCAGACTTGACCATGTCGTGCATGACCAGGCTCCGTAAGATCCATTAGAATAGGTGATATATATGCCATAATACAGATTATGTTTTATCTATTTCACTTACTTAATAGTATGAAAATGCATTCATTTCCTCTGCATTGACTCGATTTATAATACTATCGGAGTGAAACAAGGGATCTAAAGAAGAACATAGGCTAGACTCTATTAGTAACAAGTAAATCCTTTGGATGTAAAAAGTATCAATATTTTTGGGGGCTAAAGCCCCATCGCAAGGTTTGAGACGACCCAGAAAGCACTTGAACATTATCAACTTTGTAAGCCTACTTGGGTATTGAGCATTTATCTGTACGAACTTAATTCCTTGCAATGGATAATTGTAACTCTTGAAAACGGAATCCGCTAAATTTTTTCTTACATTGAATCACTCATTTATTTTATATATGCTTGGATAAGATATCGATTTTTTTTTCTGGATCCAGTTGGTTCGTTTGATTTGTGCTCGAGCCGGATGATGAAAAATTATCATGTCCGGTTCTTTCGGGGGATGGATCCATAATAATTCACCTATCCTAATAACAAAAAAACCAGATTTGAATGATCCTGTATTAAGAGCTAAATTGGCTAAGGGTATGGGTCATAATTATTACGGAGAACCCGCATGGCCCAATGATCTTTTATATATTTTTCCAGTAGTCATTCTAGGTACTATTGCATGTAACGTGGGCTTAGCGGTTCTAGAACCATCAATGATTGGTGAACCCGCAGATCCATTTGCAACTCCTTTGGAAATATTGCCGGAATGGTATTTCTTTCCCGTATTTCAAATACTTCGTACAGTGCCAAATAAGTTATTGGGTGTTCTTTTAATGGTTTCCGTACCGGCGGGATTATTAACTGTACCATTTTTGGAGAATGTCAATAAATTCCAAAATCCATTTCGTCGTCCAGTAGCGACAACCGTCTTTTTGATTGGTACCGCAGTAGCTCTTTGGTTGGGTATTGGAGCAACATTACCGATTGATAAATCCCTAACTTTAGGGCTTTTTTAAATTGATTCAATTGTGAAATAAATAAAATATCACGATGTGTGTATCTAGGGAATAGTTGCTTCAAAGTGAATTACCCCTAGATACACATATTTAATGAAATTTTTGATTTATTTTGAGTATACGGATTCTGTTAAAGATTCAAACTTCATTTTCGTCTTTTTTTTTTATAAAGTTTTTTTACAACAAAAATCCAATGGATTTCAAATTTATGCAAAATTCTTTTCCATTTCGAGAATGTCTAATATATGTTTTACGTCTTCTATGCGAAAATGTTTGATTTTCATAAGTTCGTCTGGACTATTATTCAAAAGGTCAAATAATGTATGTATATTGCACCTTTTGAGGCAATTATAGATCCTAGGAGGCAATTCTGATTGGTCAATAAAAATATATTTTAATGCTCTTTCTTTTTTCTTTTTTCTTAGTTTCGCCAATTTCTCATGAAAAGTAAAAAGGGGTAAAGTAACTTTTTGTTTATTATTTTTAAAATGGAAGTTTTCTTTTTCTTCTTCCGCATGTAAAAAAGGAATAAATAAATCAATCAAATTCCGAGAGGCTTCATGAAGTGCTTCTTTAGGAGTTAAACTTCCATTGGTCCATATTTCGAGAAAAAGTATCTCTTGTTTTTCATTCCCATTTACATAAGAATGAATACTATGATTAACATTTCGAACAGGCATGAATATAGCATCCATAGGATAACTTGCGTCTTGAAAATTATTTGGCGTTTGTATATGATATCCGCGATTCCTCTCGATCTTTAATTCAATACAAAAATTAATTGGTTCCGTTAGGTTAGCTATATGCTGTGTATTATCAACGATTTCCACCGAAGGTGGTAAGATGATGTCTTGAGCAGTTACGCATCCAGGACCCTTGACACAAATAGACGCATCACGAGTTCCATACAGATTACTTCTCAATACAATTTCTTTCAAATTCATTAAAATTTCATGTACTGATTCTTGAATACCGACTATGGTAGAGTATTCATGTGGGATTTTTTCAGATTTTGCACGTGTGATACATGTTCCCTCTATTTCTCCAAGCAAAGCTTTTCGCATCGCAATGCCTATAGTATCCCCTTGTCCCTTCATAAGTGGAGACAGAATAAAGCGTCCATAATAAAGACGCTTACTGTCTGCTCTTGATTCAACACACTTCCACTTTAGTGTCCGAGTCGATACTCTGATTTTCTCTCGAACCATAGTAATATTTTTTGATAAAATCATTGAATTATTTATTTCTCTTGAAATTTCTCTTCAATGTTTATTTTTACACACGTCGTTTTTTAGGGGGCCTACAGCCATTATGTGGCATAGGGGTTACATCCCGTATGAAACTTAATAGTATACCGCTTCTCCGAATAGCTCTTAATGCTGCATCTCTTCCGAGACCGGGGCCCTTTATCATAACTTCGGCTCGTTGCATCCCTTGATCCACTACTGCCCGAATAGCATTTCCTGCTGCGGTTTGGGCGGCAAATGGTGTCCCTCTTCTTGTACCTTTGAATCCACACGTACCGGCGGAGGACCAAGAAATTACCCGACCCCGTACATCTGTAACAGTCACAATTGTATTGTTGAAACTTGCTTGAACATGAATAACGCCCTTTGGTATTCTACGCGTACTTTTACGTGAGCTAATACGTCCATTTCTACGTGAACCGATTCTTGGTATGGGTTTTGCCATATTTTATCATCTCATAAATCTAAGTCAGAGATATATGGATATATCCATTTCATGTCAAAACGGATCCTTTAATTTCTTTTTATGTATATATTGTGGGTGGCCTTTAGGGGTCCTTTTTTTTATAAAGATTATCCTTGTCTTTGTTTATGTCTCGGATTGGAACAAATTACCATAATTCGTCTCCGCCTACGGATCAGGCGACATTTTTCACAAATTTTCCGAATGGAGGCCCTTATTTTCATATTTTTTATTCCTTACCTTAATCTACTTATTGGAAGAAAATAAGTTTCTTGAAATTTTCTATTTCGAATTGGATCTCCCTACAAAAAAAAGAATATTGCACGTGAAAAGACTACTTCACCTAATCATTCGAATCTTTGTTTCGTAGTCTATAAATTATACGCCTTCTGGTCCTGGTTGAATCGTAACAACTTACTGAAATTTTGACTCTCTATTACCTAGTATATGGATAAAACTATGTTGAATCCTTCCTGAAACGTAACCTAGAATTGGATCCTCATTATCTAAACAAACCCAAAACATATCATTGGTAAGTGATTCAGTAATTAAACCTTCAGAAATCCTTTTTTGCTCTTTCATTCCAGACGAAACACCCTTCAAAGTATCAATTAATCAAGGGGGAGTCGTATTATAAACTATAAACCCACCTCTTTTCTTTTTTTTTTTTTTTTTACAAATAGGGAAGTTCTGTGTATAATTCGAATATCATAAAGATTACCATATATAACACAAAATTTCGCCGCCGATTCCCTGTAGTCGAGCTTCTCGGTCTGTCATTATACCCCGAGAAGTAGACAGAATTACAATGCCCATTCCGCCTAAAATTCTAGGAATTTTTTGATAGTTAGAATATATTCGGAGACCAGGTCGACTGATCCGTTTTAAATTTAAAATCGTTTTATATGGTCCTTTCCTATTTCTTCTATGTCGTAGGGTTAAAACCCAAAAATCCTTGTTGCTTTCCCGATGTTTCCTTACGTTTTCAATAAAACCTTCTCGTAAAAGTATTTTAACAATGTTTTCGGTGATGTTAGTAGATGGTATTCGAACCATTCCTTTTCTATTCATGTCAGCATTGCGAATAGAGGTTATTATGTTAGCAATAGTGTCCTTACCCATGATAAACGAAAATTATTGGTTACTTAAATTTTTGATCTAATCAACATTCTTTTTTATTAAATAGTTATGAATTTTAAAAGGTATATACGTGATACACAATCTACTAATTAATTTCATTCAAATAGTATAACTATCTCACGGTCTGTCTCATTTTATAATACTTCAGGTGCTAATGAAATTATTTTAGTGAAATTTAACTGTCTCAATTCTCGGGCAATCGCACCAAAAATTCGAGTTCCTTTTGGATTTCCTTCTTGATCAATAACAACCGCAGCATTGTCATCATATCGTATTATCATACCATTTTCTCGTTTGAGTTCTTTACAAGTACGTACAATTACAGCTCTGATCACTTCTGATCTTTCTAGAGGTGTATTTGGGACGGCTTTCTTGATTACAGCAACAATAACGTCACCAATATGAGCATATCGTCGATTACTAGCCCCTATGATTCGAATACACATCAATTCTCGGGCTCCGCTGTTATCTGCTACATTCAAAAGGGTTTGAGGTTGAATCATATTATTTTGGAATCTTTTCTTTCAATGCAAAGGGCGAAGTAAAAAAAAAAAAAAGAAATATTGTTTTTCAAAAAAAAAAAAAATAAATCTGCAATTGTTTTTTTTTCATCTTAAACAAAGATCGCTTTCCTTTGATTCTACATTTCTATCCCGAAGTAATGAATTGGGTTCGTATAGGCATTTTGGATGCCGCTATTGAAATAGCTTTTCTGGCTATATTTTCGGCTACTCCACTCATTTCATAAAGTATTCTACCTGGTTTAACAACAGCTACCCAATATTCGGGGGATCCTTTCCCTGAACCCATACGTGTTTCTGTGGGTCTTAGTGTAACGGGTTTGTCCGGAAATATACGTACCCATATTTTTCCACCGCGTCGTGCATTTCGTGTCATTGCCCTTCGTCCGGCTTCGATTTGTCTCGATGTGATCCAAGCGGGTTCAAGTGCCTGAATAGCGTATCTCCCGAAGCAAATACTATTGCCTCGATAAGATATTCCTTTCATTCTTCCTCTATGGTGTTTACGGAATCTGGTTCTTTTGGGGTTATAGTTGATGGTTATTTCTAAATTCCATCTCTACTACAGAACCGGACATGAGAGTTTCTTCTCATCCAGCTCCTCGCGAATGAAACGATTCAAAAAAATATACATGTATTTACTGATATTTTCTGAATAATAGATTCAATTATGGGATTTTTGATATTTCATTTAATCAATCTATTCGAAATTTGTATATCTTCTTTTCTTTTGATAGAAAACTAAACTGTTTATAGATTCTAGAATAATAGAATAAGTTTTTTTATTATAGTTTTCTAAAAAATTATAGATAATATAATCTCGTTTTGTTATTTTTTCTTTTATTATTAAGGTTATAACAAATCTTTATTTTGTTTTGCCTTTTTTTATCTATTATTATATTTGATCGACCCTAATTTAGAAATATAATAAAATGGAAACGTTCGCGGGCGAATATTTACTCTTTTTATATATGTTTTGGTTCTCGGGTTAGTTAGCCCATGAACCTACCTCTCATAATAAATGGATTGGTCTTGGGTTCCTTCCGCCATCCTACCCAATGAATTATTAGGATTCGTTTTCAATAGAATATTATGTATTCACGGGTTCCCTCGTTCCCATCGCCTCTCGATTAATGGTTAGGTCTTAATTATACAATGGAGCCCGTAATAAAATTTGTTTTTGAGTCAATCTTCTCAGTCTTTATTGTCTCGGGGCTCTTGGCTTTTTTGTTCTATGAACAGATTCATCTAATTATGAATTCATCAGTCTTAATGCTTTATTACACTACCTTTTATGAGATGACCCATAGACCTTACATATTACGTATTGGAATGATATATCATTCATATTCTTTTTCTCTCTTTCTTTCACCCTTCCATTTATCCGCATACTTTTATTGCTTGACAACTCATAATCGGATTTTTTTTATGCAAAAAAGATTTCAGTTGCTACAATGATATGACCAATATAACATATCTTGACTGGTTGGTTTTTTAGATCCAGATAATGCGAAGCGATGAGTTGGTTATTAGTTTTATAATTATTAGTTCAGATTATGTATGGGCTTATCCTTCTTTATTTTTTGGTTTTAATCCGAACATAAAAAAAACTGACGAGTCGCACACTAAGCATAGCAATTATCTCAAATGATTAATTTCATTTTTATTTAACCTTATAGAATTGCTCATTTTTTATTTAAACGAAAAAGACTGATTTGTCATTTCTTGGTCGATCATTGAATAAAACTTAAACACAAGTTGAGTAAGGGCTTATTATTGCTCGTCTACAAATATCCAAATTTTGATGCCTAATACCCCATAGATAGTTCGAACTGGATAGCAACAATAATCAATTTTAGCTCGAATGGTTTGTAGAGGAACCCGTCCTTCTCTGATCCATTCGACACGTGCAATTTCTTTTCCGTCTATACGTCCGGCAATTTGTACTTGAATTCCCTTTGTACCCGCCTGTTCAGTTAATTCAATAGCTTTTTTCATTGCTTTGCGAAATGAAACTCTATTCTTTAATTGTCCGGCTATAAATTCTGCGAGAATATTAGGGTGTCCATAAGGGTTTCCTATTCTTGTAATAGCAATGTTAAGTTTTCGGTTCCCAGAATTTAATTCTTTTTGTACATTCATCTGTAATTCTTCGATTTTTCGAGACCCACCTTCTATTAATAACTTT
>NW_026124378.1:0-2500 GCF_025177605.1 Cucumis melo
TACTTACGTGCATCATTAACCAATGAGATTGGAGAGCGGGAACTAATAGTGGGGATTGATGCATTTCAGTTAAAAAACCTGAAGTAGCAAAACCTTGTGTAAAAATAGTACTTGGCGCGGTTATTGCGCTTACACTTAAATGGTTTTTTATATTTTTTTAAATAAGCAAATAGATGAATAATGGATAAAGCCCATGAAAGAAATAGTAATGATTCATATAAATCACTTAATGGTAAATGCCTCAAATAAATCCAACGAGTAACTAATAATCCTGTTATACAGAAAAAAGTAACTATCATGCCCTTTTCTGACGAAACATAGAGTCCTACGGTTTCATTGATTAATAAGGTTATTAACTGAATTGTAATGACAATTGAAATGACCGAAAAAGATATATGAGTTAATATATGCTCGAAAGTTAAAAATATCATAAAAAAATAAATTTAAAGGTCCCGCAATTCAATTATTTGAATTAATATCTGGGACTTGAATTATTAATTCTATTATAGAACTTTTTTTTATAAAAAAAAAAATGGCATGCCGCCACTCGGACTCGAACCGAGATGCTCTAGCACTGCTTCCTAAGAGCAGCGTGTCTACCGATTTCACCATAGCGGCTTTCTCGAAATCATAATAACCTATTATTATTCAATCGTCGGAGATTTGAAAAAAAATAGAATTGAATTTGCAATTAAATGGAATATTTTTTACAAAATATTTATCGTGGATAAAAAAACTCTTTATCTTTAAATGATAATTTCATTAAAGGGAAAAAAAATAGGAGATTTGAGCGTTTCCAATAAAAATCTTATCCGATTTCATTTATTTCAATAAGAATTTAAGGTGTCAATTTTCTTCATTTAATAATAGTTTTATTTTTTTAATAATAGTTTTATTTTATAGGATTTTGCAAACCAATTTCATTATGTATTCGGCGAGATATATTCTATATCTATAATAGTAATAATGATTTCGAGAAAAGAAATAAGGTAAGGGTTCATAGAATTCAAAAAGAAGGTTTTAACTTAATCAACTAATGTCATCGTTTCAATGTCTTATTAAATTTTTAATAAAGAGTTTCAGTTTACTATTTGCTCTTCTATATTTCGATATTATATATAATATCGAAAATAGATAATAAAATCAAAAATCAACAAAAACTTTTTGGTTTAGTGGGGCGATGGGGATTCATATTTTCCCCCATCTCGAAAATGATTAAAACAAAGATATGAAAAAGAAAGGTCAACCTTTTTTATTCTTTGAACAAAAAAGTACCATTTTCCATTTTTTAATTGAGTAAACAAACGATTTATTATTTTTTTTTTACATAGCCTACAAAAAGGAAAAAGAATTTCATATTTATCCGCTCAAAACATTAGGAAAAATTACACTAATTGCTTTGATAAAAAAAAATTTATATTTAATATATAAAAAATATATATATAAAATATAAAAATTATAAACGAACTTTTACTAGGCTGTTTTTTGAGTCAAACCAATTCAGATTATTCCAATCTTTCAGTATTTATTTGATTTGTCCCCCAAAAAACTTTGGGAATTACCCGTTGAAAAGAGATTTTGCTAGCGAAAAAGCTTTCAACGCTGCCCGACGCCCTTTGCTTTTCCAAATATTTTTTCCGAATCCGTTTTTTTGATATAGAAGTGCGCTTTTTTGGAACTGCCAATTACAAAATTATAATTGATTATTCATTACTATAGTTGGATGTGAAAGACATCTATTGTTCAAAATGAATTGTTCTTTACTATTTATTATCCATTTATTATTGAAATTATAGTATACTCCTAATATAGCTATCGAAAATTCGAAATTATTAGATTAGAAACAAAGAAAAAACAATATATATAATGTTATTTTGTCAAAAAAAAAAAAATTGTTTAATGATTCGTAGAATTTAATACAAAGAAGTCTTATTTTACTGGATCAACTTGTAGACTGTCTTTTATGATTGATACCAAAATAAAATAGTGTTTTTGGTCTAATTATTCTTTCTTGCTCTAGAGCGGGGAATTTTTGTAATGCATACTAAATAATAAAGAAAATTTGCAGTTTCTATATTGTCAAAAAATTTTACTTAAAAGTAATGGGTGTGTTCATTAATAGTTTCAATGGATCATCTCATCTTATTTGAACAATTGTAACTTCGTGACTTGAAATATTTGAAGTATTTGGCAAAAAATTAAGAATAGAAAAATAAAATTCTATTTCCGTTTTGGATATTTAAATTTGTTATTAACTGATCCTTTTGAAAAGAGATAAGAGCTGGTGAATCAGAAAAATTAATTAGGAATTTAATATACTTTTTTATGGAATATACATATCAATATTCATGGATCATACCGTTCATCTCACTTCCAATTCCTATCTTAATAGGAGTGGGCCTTCTACTTTTTCCGACGGCAACCAAAAACCTTCGACGTATGTGGTCTTTTCCGAGTATTTTATTGTTAAGTATAGTTATGATTTTTGCAGTTTATCTGT
>NW_026124378.1:22500-25000 GCF_025177605.1 Cucumis melo
AATACTAATCGATAGGGCCTCATTGGTAAGTGCTACAAGATCTCGTACATTGGAACCCATGGTTATGGAACCGAATCCATTAGTATGGAACATTTTCTTTTCCAAGCGAAATCCCCTAGTATATGAAAGAGTGAAAAAGTGCTTTCGTTGTTGTGGAATAAGAAGCCTTCGTATTTTAATGCATGTATTCAATTTATTCGGAGCTATTAGAGCGGGATCCACTTTTTGGGGAATATGGGTCGAAGCAATAACAAGAATATTTGTAGTGGAACATCTTTCAAAATCCCTGGAGAGATAGTTCACTAATAGACCAAGGGATAAGTAATTCGACTCAGTCACATACAGATTATGAATGTTTGGAATCCATATTATGCAAGGAGACATTGCTTTTGCTAATTCGAATTGAAGGGTGATATAAAATCGGTCTATTTCCAGCATCATATCCTTAGTTAGCGCATTCATCATAGTTAGAAGCTCCAGCTCCGTATCAAGGTCACGGTCGATATCGTCACTATCATCAATATCGCCACTATCATCAATATCGTCACTATCATCAATATCGTCACTATCATCAATAAGAAAACCCTTAGGCTTCTTATCCAGCAACTTGTTCAGAAATACTGTAACGAAAGGAAGATAGGAGTTTGTCGCTAGGTATTTGACCAAATAGGATCGTCCAGTTCCTATAGAACCTATCACTAAAATACCCCTAGAGGGGGGGAGGGCTAATAAGCGGAGCGAAAAGGGTTTTCCATGAGATGGGAAATGAAAACTATTAGCCCCACACGAGGTTTGTGAATAAGTGATTGTCTGATAATGAGCAAGGAATGTCCGTCTTTCTGCTAAACAGGATGTATTGAACTCATAATTCATTAGATACTTTTTATGAATGTCAACTAAGTATCGTAAGTAAATTACTCCCGGTTGTTCAATCATTTGATAACCAGAGTCATTCTTTGATAAATGATCACTATGAGTCAGACTCAATAGAATTTGATCAATCCTTTTTTCTGTCGTTAAGGTGGAGAACTGAATCAAGAATTCTCTTTCTTTATCATCAATCGAATCACTGTTCGAGACCCAGGATTGGATTTTCTCATCAATCCAATCACCGTTCACATTTTTTCTTATCAATGAATATATCTCTTTACTTGTATGACTTAGATGTCTCGTATTTCTCGAAAAAGCGATTCGATTGATGGGATTTGGTATGATACTTATGAGATCGATGAGATTGATATTCCAATCTTTCTTCTTCGAACGTATTGATTTGACCCCATAAGCGGGACCGCCACCCCATAGCATGTTGCCACCAGAAGCAGAACCCCATATTTCTTCTAGAGAATCTCCTAATTGTTCCAGAGCAACTAGAAAGAGATTCTTTAACCAGAAAGAATTCCTGGGATACCTATCCAGAAGTTTTCGCAACTCAATCATGTATGATGGAATCATCAAAGATTTGACCTTTTCGAACTCTGTCTGTAACTCACTATAGGCTCGAGAAACAAAGAGAAGATGTGTACGAACGAGATATACAGCAATAAGAAGAAGGAAAAGGATTGAATAGAGGAACTCCCGAACATTTGGCCATCTCAGATGTGTCGATATCGATGGTGACTCATTATTTCGATGAATCATTTCTTCGGACAGAAGAAGATTAGGTAAACACTTACTCGAAATCTCACTTATCAGATTCCATTGTAGAAGACACAATTTTCTCTGAAGAATTCGCCATGATATTATGCATGGATCATATATATCATGAAAAATGTATACAAATTTTTGGATGCTACTTAGTATCGGCAATAGGTCTGAAAAAGTATCTAAAAATAGCAAATTTAGATATTTGTACCCTGTCGAAGTAAGGAACCATGGCATATATGTTTGGAATAGATTCCATTTTGAGAGAGTTGAAAAAGCACTATCTCGTTGAAAGGTTCTATACATCTGCCCTTTCTCAAGGCATTTCTTTAGACAAAGACTCCGTTTTTTCCTCTTTTCGGATGGTAAATATTTCTCAGAACATGGAGTGTGAATCAAACCCATGTTTGAATTGAAATTGAGATACTGATGCAAGTTCTTCCCCTCTGAATCAGATAGATTCATATCTGAAAGAGGTTGACAATAAGTTCTTTCAAAATTGACTATTTGTCCCTCTGTTAGAGGTGTTCCAGAAATGTCTGCGATCGAGTAAATAGCTCGACGAACGAATGGATCGGATCGAATTGGAAAATGGAAAGATTTGTACAAGTTATACCTTTCGTCACCACTTTGTGGAAAATCGTTAGGTATGAATATGTTAGATACCTGTGACTCGATTGGTGAAATAGTATCTCTCTCCAAAAAAGCATGTTTTTTTTTACCGCCGCACAAAGAAAATATTTTGTTGCGAATGAACAAGATATTGAGGAATTGTCCATACGTAAAATCATAATTATTGATACGGGCCTTTTCCACATAATCCACATAAAAAGGGAATCTTTTGTTACAATAGAAGCAG
>NW_026124379.1:17500-36217 GCF_025177605.1 Cucumis melo
TGAAAGGAATATCTTATCGAGGCAATAGTATTTGCTTCGGGAGATACGCTATTCAGGCACTTGAACCCGCTTGGATCACATCGAGACAAATCGAAGCCGGACGAAGGGCAATGACACGAAATGCACGACGCGGTGGAAAAATATGGGTACGTATATTTCCGGACAAACCCGTTACACTAAGACCCACAGAAACACGTATGGGTTCAGGGAAAGGATCCCCCGAATATTGGGTAGCTGTTGTTAAACCAGGTAGAATACTTTATGAAATGAGTGGAGTAGCCGAAAATATAGCCAGAAAAGCTATTTCAATAGCGGCATCCAAAATGCCTATACGAACCCAATTCATTACTTCGGGATAGAAATGTAGAATCAAAGGAAAGCGATCTTTGTTTAAGATGAAAAAAAAAACAATTGCAGATTTATTTTTTTTTTTTTTTGAAAAACAATATTTCTTTTTTTTTTTTTTTACTTCGCCCTTTGCATTGAAAGAAAAGATTCCAAAATAATATGATTCAACCTCAAACCCTTTTGAATGTAGCAGATAACAGCGGAGCCCGAGAATTGATGTGTATTCGAATCATAGGGGCTAGTAATCGACGATATGCTCATATTGGTGACGTTATTGTTGCTGTAATCAAGAAAGCCGTCCCAAATACACCTCTAGAAAGATCAGAAGTGATCAGAGCTGTAATTGTACGTACTTGTAAAGAACTCAAACGAGAAAATGGTATGATAATACGATATGATGACAATGCTGCGGTTGTTATTGATCAAGAAGGAAATCCAAAAGGAACTCGAATTTTTGGTGCGATTGCCCGAGAATTGAGACAGTTAAATTTCACTAAAATAATTTCATTAGCACCTGAAGTATTATAAAATGAGACAGACCGTGAGATAGTTATACTATTTGAATGAAATTAATTAGTAGATTGTGTATCACGTATATACCTTTTAAAATTCATAACTATTTAATAAAAAAGAATGTTGATTAGATCAAAAATTTAAGTAACCAATAATTTTCGTTTATCATGGGTAAGGACACTATTGCTAACATAATAACCTCTATTCGCAATGCTGACATGAATAGAAAAGGAATGGTTCGAATACCATCTACTAACATCACCGAAAACATTGTTAAAATACTTTTACGAGAAGGTTTTATTGAAAACGTAAGGAAACATCGGGAAAGCAACAAGGATTTTTGGGTTTTAACCCTACGACATAGAAGAAATAGGAAAGGACCATATAAAACGATTTTAAATTTAAAACGGATCAGTCGACCTGGTCTCCGAATATATTCTAACTATCAAAAAATTCCTAGAATTTTAGGCGGAATGGGCATTGTAATTCTGTCTACTTCTCGGGGTATAATGACAGACCGAGAAGCTCGACTACAGGGAATCGGCGGCGAAATTTTGTGTTATATATGGTAATCTTTATGATATTCGAATTATACACAGAACTTCCCTATTTGTAAAAAAAAAAAAAAAAAGAAAAGAGGTGGGTTTATAGTTTATAATACGACTCCCCCTTGATTAATTGATACTTTGAAGGGTGTTTCGTCTGGAATGAAAGAGCAAAAAAGGATTTCTGAAGGTTTAATTACTGAATCACTTACCAATGATATGTTTTGGGTTTGTTTAGATAATGAGGATCCAATTCTAGGTTACGTTTCAGGAAGGATTCAACATAGTTTTATCCATATACTAGGTAATAGAGAGTCAAAATTTCAGTAAGTTGTTACGATTCAACCAGGACCAGAAGGCGTATAATTTATAGACTACGAAACAAAGATTCGAATGATTAGGTGAAGTAGTCTTTTCACGTGCAATATTCTTTTTTTTGTAGGGAGATCCAATTCGAAATAGAAAATTTCAAGAAACTTATTTTCTTCCAATAAGTAGATTAAGGTAAGGAATAAAAAATATGAAAATAAGGGCCTCCATTCGGAAAATTTGTGAAAAATGTCGCCTGATCCGTAGGCGGAGACGAATTATGGTAATTTGTTCCAATCCGAGACATAAACAAAGACAAGGATAATCTTTATAAAAAAAAGGACCCCTAAAGGCCACCCACAATATATACATAAAAAGAAATTAAAGGATCCGTTTTGACATGAAATGGATATATCCATATATCTCTGACTTAGATTTATGAGATGATAAAATATGGCAAAACCCATACCAAGAATCGGTTCACGTAGAAATGGACGTATTAGCTCACGTAAAAGTACGCGTAGAATACCAAAGGGCGTTATTCATGTTCAAGCAAGTTTCAACAATACAATTGTGACTGTTACAGATGTACGGGGTCGGGTAATTTCTTGGTCCTCCGCCGGTACGTGTGGATTCAAAGGTACAAGAAGAGGGACACCATTTGCCGCCCAAACCGCAGCAGGAAATGCTATTCGGGCAGTAGTGGATCAAGGGATGCAACGAGCCGAAGTTATGATAAAGGGCCCCGGTCTCGGAAGAGATGCAGCATTAAGAGCTATTCGGAGAAGCGGTATACTATTAAGTTTCATACGGGATGTAACCCCTATGCCACATAATGGCTGTAGGCCCCCTAAAAAACGACGTGTGTAAAAATAAACATTGAAGAGAAATTTCAAGAGAAATAAATAATTCAATGATTTTATCAAAAAATATTACTATGGTTCGAGAGAAAATCAGAGTATCGACTCGGACACTAAAGTGGAAGTGTGTTGAATCAAGAGCAGACAGTAAGCGTCTTTATTATGGACGCTTTATTCTGTCTCCACTTATGAAGGGACAAGGGGATACTATAGGCATTGCGATGCGAAAAGCTTTGCTTGGAGAAATAGAGGGAACATGTATCACACGTGCAAAATCTGAAAAAATCCCACATGAATACTCTACCATAGTCGGTATTCAAGAATCAGTACATGAAATTTTAATGAATTTGAAAGAAATTGTATTGAGAAGTAATCTGTATGGAACTCGTGATGCGTCTATTTGTGTCAAGGGTCCTGGATGCGTAACTGCTCAAGACATCATCTTACCACCTTCGGTGGAAATCGTTGATAATACACAGCATATAGCTAACCTAACGGAACCAATTAATTTTTGTATTGAATTAAAGATCGAGAGGAATCGCGGATATCATATACAAACGCCAAATAATTTTCAAGACGCAAGTTATCCTATGGATGCTATATTCATGCCTGTTCGAAATGTTAATCATAGTATTCATTCTTATGTAAATGGGAATGAAAAACAAGAGATACTTTTTCTCGAAATATGGACCAATGGAAGTTTAACTCCTAAAGAAGCACTTCATGAAGCCTCTCGGAATTTGATTGATTTATTTATTCCTTTTTTACATGCGGAAGAAGAAAAAGAAAACTTCCATTTTAAAAATAATAAACAAAAAGTTACTTTACCCCTTTTTACTTTTCATGAGAAATTGGCGAAACTAAGAAAAAAGAAAAAAGAAAGAGCATTAAAATATATTTTTATTGACCAATCAGAATTGCCTCCTAGGATCTATAATTGCCTCAAAAGGTGCAATATACATACATTATTTGACCTTTTGAATAATAGTCCAGACGAACTTATGAAAATCAAACATTTTCGCATAGAAGACGTAAAACATATATTAGACATTCTCGAAATGGAAAAGAATTTTGCATAAATTTGAAATCCATTGGATTTTTGTTGTAAAAAAACTTTATAAAAAAAAAAGACGAAAATGAAGTTTGAATCTTTAACAGAATCCGTATACTCAAAATAAATCAAAAATTTCATTAAATATGTGTATCTAGGGGTAATTCACTTTGAAGCAACTATTCCCTAGATACACACATCGTGATATTTTATTTATTTCACAATTGAATCAATTTAAAAAAGCCCTAAAGTTAGGGATTTATCAATCGGTAATGTTGCTCCAATACCCAACCAAAGAGCTACTGCGGTACCAATCAAAAAGACGGTTGTCGCTACTGGACGACGAAATGGATTTTGGAATTTATTGACATTCTCCAAAAATGGTACAGTTAATAATCCCGCCGGTACGGAAACCATTAAAAGAACACCCAATAACTTATTTGGCACTGTACGAAGTATTTGAAATACGGGAAAGAAATACCATTCCGGCAATATTTCCAAAGGAGTTGCAAATGGATCTGCGGGTTCACCAATCATTGATGGTTCTAGAACCGCTAAGCCCACGTTACATGCAATAGTACCTAGAATGACTACTGGAAAAATATATAAAAGATCATTGGGCCATGCGGGTTCTCCGTAATAATTATGACCCATACCCTTAGCCAATTTAGCTCTTAATACAGGATCATTCAAATCTGGTTTTTTTGTTATTAGGATAGGTGAATTATTATGGATCCATCCCCCGAAAGAACCGGACATGATAATTTTTCATCATCCGGCTCGAGCACAAATCAAACGAACCAACTGGATCCAGAAAAAAAAATCGATATCTTATCCAAGCATATATAAAATAAATGAGTGATTCAATGTAAGAAAAAATTTAGCGGATTCCGTTTTCAAGAGTTACAATTATCCATTGCAAGGAATTAAGTTCGTACAGATAAATGCTCAATACCCAAGTAGGCTTACAAAGTTGATAATGTTCAAGTGCTTTCTGGGTCGTCTCAAACCTTGCGATGGGGCTTTAGCCCCCAAAAATATTGATACTTTTTACATCCAAAGGATTTACTTGTTACTAATAGAGTCTAGCCTATGTTCTTCTTTAGATCCCTTGTTTCACTCCGATAGTATTATAAATCGAGTCAATGCAGAGGAAATGAATGCATTTTCATACTATTAAGTAAGTGAAATAGATAAAACATAATCTGTATTATGGCATATATATCACCTATTCTAATGGATCTTACGGAGCCTGGTCATGCACGACATGGTCAAGTCTGATCATGGAAAAGATTCTCTTCAAGCGAACCAGCCTACCCTCTGTATGGAGCTTTCGCGGTGGTTGGAATAAAGACACATTTTGTTGTGAATCCCAATGTGGCAGATAAAAAGACATATATCTACACGGTCCAATCAATAGTTCAAGTCACACACTCCCATAATCCATTTTCTCTTCGAAGAATTCCCTTCAACTATTATTGAAAAATAACGAATAAAATTTCGTGGAGTTGAAGGGAAATATCCAAATACATGTCTTATTTTTCAATAATCCATATTTGCAGCAATGAAATACTCTTCTTCCCCCCTGAGTAATCATAAATAACTAATTACAAATCTATGATTTCTATTCTCTATAAAGGACCAGAAATGCCTTGCTTACGTATCATTGGGAAGTGCATTAACATAAATACGGCAGTAAGAAGAGGTAATACAAAAGTGTGTAAACTATAAAAACGAGTCAAGGTAGATTGTCCCACACTAGCACTTCCGCGTAATAACTCTACCAAAGGCGACCCTATTACTGGAATAGCTTCCGGTACACCTGTTACAATTTTGACTGCCCAATAACCAATTTGGTCCCGAGGTAAGGAATAACCAGTTACACCAAAGGATGCGGTCAATACAGCCAGAACCACACCTGTAACCCAAGTCAATTCACGAGGTTTTTTAAATCCACCAGTAAGATACACGCGAAATACGTGCAGGATCATCATTAAGACCATCATACTTGCCGACCATCTATGAACTGATCGGATTAACCAACCAAAATTTGCTTCCGTCATTATATATTGAACAGAAGCAAAAGCCTCAGTAACGGTCGGACGGTAGTAAAAAGTCATAGCAAACCCCGTAGCTACTTGTACTAAAAAACAAGTAAGCGTAATTCCTCCTAGACAATAAAATATGTTGACATGAGGAGGAACGTATTTACTAGTTATATCATCTGCAATCGCCTGAATTTCAAGACGTTCTTCGAACCAATCATACACTTTATTGAGATAGGTAAACCAAGGGGACCCCCCTCTGAGAACCGTATATGAGAATTTCGTCTCGTACGGCTCAAACAGAAACACCCAAATACCGCTCGTAACGGATATGTGTACTAAAAAGTTTCAAACTTCTTAATGCTATGATTCAATTTTTTGTATCAAGATACGAAAGAATCAAAATCCGAAAAGTCTTCTTTGTAGTTATAATGCCCAAATATCAAGTCGGCTCATTCATAGTTATATTGATCATTAGGGGCCTCTTGAATCTTCTATTTACCTATTTTTTTTCTTTGATTTGTATGTAATGCGACTTTACTCTTGTTTTCTTTATTATTGATAGGAATTATCTTGTTAAGACCCTATGAATCAATTAAAACCTTAGATTCAGACTAGAACCACGATGATTCAATAAAAAACCTTCCAAAAAAAGTTCAAAAATTCCCTGAGTAAGAACCCTTGGATTATCACTTATTCAATGCTTATTCAATGACTGAATATAATGAAAAAAGCTAAAGAAAGGTTTATCCTTTAACCAAAATAAGTAGAAACGAAAGAATAAATTTTTTTTATTTATCACTTCTAACTCTTGTTTCGGAGTCCGGCCACGAGGTCTGATAAGTATGAATCATAGTTCTAATATTTGTTCTAATATTTTGGAATCTATTTCATATATTCTGTGCTCCAGATACTAGCCTAGACTGAATATCCAACGAGATCAAATCATCTTCATCAAGATGACCGACTTCTTCTCTGTCGTATCCATAGGATCAATTCTAACAAGTCACACACTCATATTCCGGAAATACAGAAAAAAATAAATTCCACGATCGAACTACCAAAAAATAGTGGGCTAAAAAGCAGAAACCTACATACTTTAGACTTTCCTTTTTATTGAAAAGTTATTTAGGGGTTCTTGTGAATCGAATCTAATTGCTTGAAATTCCGTCCAGTAAAATGGAAGAATTATAAATCTCCAAAATAATACATAGGAATATCGCAAATAAACCCATCGCGACACCCATTAAAGGTGTAGTTCCCCACCCAGGAGCCACTTTACCATATTCCGAATTCAATGGTTTCAATAAATCCCCTACAACAGTTCGTCTTGGCCCAGATCTAGAACTATCGTCAACGGTTTGTGTAGCCATAAATAATCCTATATTTTTTTTTATTCAGTGAGATCTGTTGACTTTGTATACCATTCCGTTGTAAATAAATGATCTTATTATAGATCCATTGTGGTCTTGAAATTATATAATAATGGAAACAGCAACCCTAGTTGCCATCTCTATATCTGGTTTACTTGTAAGTTTTACTGGGTATGCCTTATATACTGCTTTTGGGCAACCCTGCTCAACAACTAAGAGATCCATTCGAGGAACACGGGGACTAGTTGAAGTAATGAGCCTCACAATATTGTGAGGCTCATTACTTCAATTGAGATAATGAGAAATCATTTTGCCTTTTTAGTTGGAGTTGGAACTTTAGGCGGTTCGCGAAAAAAGATAGCGAAAAAAATTATTCCTAGAGTCGAGACTAAGAGGAATGTATAAACCAATGCTTCCATAGATTTGATTTCGGTTTACAATTATAGCTTCCATACCTGTTTAATTGGGATCTTTTTACGGATAAAAAAAAGACCAAGACAAGAGTCAAAGAAATGAAAAGTAAGCAATCCGAATAAAGATTTATCCGGTACCCTATCTATGTCAAATCAAAAAATAAAGGAAAAAAAGAACAGAGCAATCTTGTATCAGACTAGACTCTTTTTGTAGTTGGATCTCCAAGTTTTTGGAATGCCCCAAATTCTACTTGAGCGTCCAAATCTGGGTCAATACCAGCAAAGACATCTCTGAACAAGGTTCTCGCACCATGCCAAATGTGTCCGAAGAAGAAGAGCAAAGCAAAGGAAGCATGCCCAAAAGTAAACCAACCCCTTGGACTGCTACGAAAAACCCCATCGGATTTCAAAGTAGCACGATCTAATTCAAAAATTTCACCCAATTGAGCACGTCTAGCATATTTTTTCACAGTAGCAGGATCACTATAACTGACTCCATTGAGTTCACCGCCATAGAACTCAACAGTTACACCGACCTGTTCAACACTATACTTCGATTCTGCTCTTCGAAAAGGAACATCGGCTCTAACAATTCCGTCTCCGTCTACCAAAACAACCGGAAATGTTTCAAAAAAGGTCGGCATACGGCGTACAAAAAGTTCGCGCCCTTCTTTATCTCTAAAAACAGGGTGTCCTAACCAACCAACAGCTATTCCATCCCCGTTGTCCATGGAACCCGCTCTGAATAATCCACCTTTTGCGGGATTATTCCCGATATAATCATAAAAAGCTAATTTTTCAGGAATTTTAGACCAAGCTTCTGATAAACTTTGATTTTCGGCTAACCCGGTACTAACTCTTCGATATATTTCTTGCTGGAAGTATCCCTGATCCCATTGATAACGAGTGGGCCCAAATAATTCAATCGGGGTAGTTGCTGAACCATACCACATAGTTCCAGCAACAACAAAAGCTGCAAAAAATACAGCAGCGATACTACTGGAAAGGACGGTTTCAATATTTCCCATACGTAATCCTTTGTATAGACGTTGGGGCGGACGAACACTAAGATGGAATAGGCCCGCTAATATGCCCAATGTACCTGCTGCAATATGATGCGAGGCTATTCCGCCCGGAACAAAAGGATCAAACCCTTCGACACCCCACGCAGGATTTACGGCTTGTACCCTTCCGGTTAATCCATAAGGATCGGATACCCATATTCCCGGACCATACAATCCGGTTACATGAAATGCACCAAAACCAAAGCAACCCAACCCTGAGAGAAATAAATGAATTCCAAAAATCTTCGGCAAATCCAAAGAAGGTTTTCCTGTACGTTCATCACAAAATATTTCTAGATCCCAATACACCCAATGCCAGATAGCTGCTAAGAAGCACAATCCAGAAAACACAATATGTGCTCCGGCCACACCTTCGTAACTCCAAATACCCGGATTCGTTATAGTCCCTCCTGTGATACTCCAACCCCCCCATGAATTGGTTATTCCTAAACGAGTCATGAAGGGTATAACGAACATACCCTGTCTCCACATTGGATCAAGAACAGGATCAGAGGGATCAAAAACTGCTAATTCGTATAGGGCCATTGAACCGGCCCAACCAGCAACTAGAGCTGTATGCATTATATGAACAGAAAGCAAACGACCGGGATCATTCAATACAACGGTATGAACACGATACCAAGGCAAACCCATGGAAATACCCCTTTATCAAGGAAAAATAGACACTATGTAACTTTATTGCACTGAAAAAAAAAACTATGCTACGGACCTCCCCTTTTGAGGGGATTATCTTGGCGAAAGGATTAATATTTAGTCTATTCTTTTAGTAATAATGGAACAATTCGATTCTATTCGTAGGAACAAAAAGAAGCAGATCTATTCTATACTCGATAAGTACCAATACGCAATGGTAGATGGGAATTGATCCTATTTTATAGGAGTGAATGTATACATACTTGTTCATCATTCAAAAACCTATTCGGGAAGAAGTTTCCCTTATTAATTCTGTTTTCCTTTTTTATGAACTTATTAAATCTATGTATAAAATATGCTAAAAGATAAAATCTGATAAAGGCCCATCTTATTTATTAAGACAATAAACCCGTTGTTACGCTTCCACATCAAAGTTAGCTATAGTACTTAATTCTTTTTTCTTTGCTTTAATGCCTATTGGTGTTCCAAAAGTACCTTTTCGAAGTCCCGGAGAGGAAGACGCATCGTGGGTTGACCTATAGTGCGACTTGTCAGATATATTGGGTCATATGGTATTTCCCCGTTCTCTCCCCCGATCGAGATATCCTCTCTTTCGCCCAAGACGGATTGATTTAATCATCAAAAATTTGGAGCGTGAAGTGCAATTAGATCTATTTTTTGGGGGGTATCCAGATTAATATTATCAATTAGAATAATTTATGGTTTTCTCGGTTGTACTAATAAAATGAAGTATCCAGGCTCCGCTTAGAAAAAACTCAATTTGGAATCTATCTATTCTATGATTACTACTACTTGTATCATATTCGATTTATCAATAGCATTGATAGAAAACTTTTAATCAATCGAGTAATATGAAGTAAATTGAAAAAAAAAAAAGAAGTCGTAGCAAAAAGCCATGCTATTGGGGCATTTGTCCTATATGTGCAAATCCAAATCGGGCAGATCTTGACTCGGAGTAGAGCATAAACCTAAAAGAATTGAAGAAGACCATTTTGGAACAAGAAAATGACATCGGAATTGAAATTGAATCTCGATGAAACAATATATCAATGAAAAGTTAGTTCGATAAATTGAAAATTTAATGAATTGTTTTTTTATTTATTGAAATTTATAGTATAGATAAACGACCGCGGGCCAAAGGACAAAACTCATCCATTTTGAAAAAAAAATGGAAGGTAAGAAAAAGCCCCTTCATTAGAAGTTAGAAAGAGTCCTCTAAAGAAGGCTAAAATCTAAACATTGATTCTTTTTTCGCTATTTTTTTTGAACCGTATGCATCAAAAGGTGCCCGTACGGTTCTTAAGGGATACAATTTTATCCTAATCAACCGACTTTATCGAGAAAGATTACTTTTTTTAGGCCAAGAGGTTGATAGTGATATTTCGAATCAACTTATTAGTCTTATGGTATATCTCAGTATGGAGGATGATACCAAAGATCTGTATTTATTTATAAACTCTCCCGGTGGAGGGGTAATAAGCGGATTAGGTATTTATGATACTATGCAATTTGTGCAACCAGATGTACAGACAATATGCATGGGATTAGCCGCTTCAATGGGATCTTTTATTCTAGTCGGAGGAGAAATTACCAAACGTCTAGCATTCCCGCACGCTCGGCGCCAATGAGTTTTTTTTAGACAAAAAGAAAACTATGCCTTCGCCATATAAAATATTAAGTAATAATAGCATGGCACTTTGAATTCGATATGAGAATTTTTTTTTTCTAAACCATTAGGTTATGTATCGAAAGAGTAGTATGAGATAAAAGGCATTTCCGATTGTAGGCTGATTTATCGCGGAGGCCTCTTTCAGCGTCACAAACTTTTTTGTTTTCACGACGGAAGACTCTTAACAATATTTCTGTTATGAAAGACTACGAAATATTTATTTTTAAGAAAAAAAATAAAAAAAAGAAACTTTGGGATTGCTGAATAACAAACGAAATCATAAAGCAACGGAACCATCATAGTATTTTGAAA
Organism: Cucumis melo; assembly: GCF_025177605.1. NCBI lineage: Eukaryota > Viridiplantae > Streptophyta > Magnoliopsida > Cucurbitales > Cucurbitaceae > Cucumis > Cucumis melo. The sequence goes on from NW_026124379.1 coordinate 28,678, forward strand.
TTACTAAAAAAAAGGAAGGGTGGTTATTGGATCATTTACTGCTCTGGGTCTGCTAGATCCTATATTTTCTATTCCTTCGCTGGAAGGTAAAAATGAATTCCATTGTGGAGCCGTATGCACTGCACAAAGGATGCCTGTACGGTTGTTAATCCTATCTTTTTTTTATTATCTTTGACTCATCATGATAATGATGTAAGATAGAGAAAACCATTTATTAAATCATCAGGGTAATGATCCATCAACCTGCTAGTTCTTTTTATGAGGCACAAACGGTAGAATTTATCCTGGAAGCGAAAGAACTACTGAGGCTGCGCGAAATCCTCACAAGGGTTTATGTACAAAGAACAGGCAAACCCTTATGGGTTATATCCGAAGACATGGAAAGGGATGTTTTTATGTCAGCAACAGAAGCCCAAGCTCATGGAATTGTTGATCTTGTAGCGGTTGAATAACAAATAGCAGGTATTTCACGCAAAAATCCGAAATTTTCGATTTTCTCTTTTTACCGGGGTTAATATATTACTATTAATCATATTAATTATTAATATCGAATATAGAAGTAATTCATAATCATCCGGTTAGGATTGATCTAAACCAACTCATTATGTATACAATTCAACATGCCAACTATTAAACAACTTATTAGAAACACAAGACAGCCAATCAGAAATGTCACCAAATCGCCCGCCCTTCGGGGATGCCCTCAGCGTCGAGGAACATGTACTAGGGTGTATGTGCGACTCGTTTAGACCATGGACCGGGACAAAAGAAAGTACAAAATTTTTCCCGTATCAGTTATAAGTACAGTGAATAGGATAGAATGAATGGAAGAAATCCGTTCACTACCGAAAATAAATAAACAAAGATTTATCGTATCCTTTTATTGTGTATCAAATTTATGGTTTCTATTGGTGCAAATCCAATCATCTCTATTTTCAATTTTAGATGAGAAAGAATTCCCCATTGGTAACAAATGCTTATCCATTAAGCAGAGGAAATCCTATTTAACAGAAGGATTATAGCCTTATTCTTCCAAGAACGGACTAAGAGGGTCAGCTACCCAACCAATCTTCATAATTAAATACCGTTACTGTATAGGTAGATCTCGTTGTGAAAGACCGATTACTAGATAATTCATGGGTAGAGCCAAAGAGGGTGAACTGTACAAGTTAACAATAACATTGATGAAATAAAAGAAGGAGCTCCGGTGTATAGAGAGGACCTCACCGTTTAAGAAGTAACCATAGAAACGAAGGAACCCACTATTTCTTTATCCATTTCTATTTTTATTTATTTACTCTATTTTTGTTTTTTATACCTAGTAAAAATACTATTTCGTATTTTGGGGTGATTAGAACAAAAAAAGAAATAGTGGTCGGGAAGGTTATAGTAGCAAAAGCCATTGGAATTTTTATTTTATACATTGGAAAAATACGTTTTGTTATTAATAGACTAGGAAAGGAGAAAGGAATAACTGAAAGAAAGGAAATCCATTAGTTATTCATCAAAGTTTCATTTATTCAATGACTAGAATTAAACGAGGATATATAGCTCGGAGACGTAGAACAAAAATTCGTTTATTTGCATCAAGCTTTCGAGGGGCTCATTCAAGACTTACTCGAACTATTACTCAACAGAAAATAAGAGCTTTGGCTTCAGCTTATCGGGATAGAGGTAGGCAAAAAAGAAATTTTCGACAGTTGTGGATCGCTCGAATAAATGCAGTAATTCGATCTAATAAGGTAGACTACAGTTATAGTAGATTCATACACAATCTGTACAAGAGGCAGTTGCTTCTTAATCGTAAAATACTTGCCCAAATCGCGATATTAAATAGAAATTGTCTTTATATGATTTCCAATGAGATCATAAAATACGAAGATTGCAAAGAATCCAGCGGAATGCTTAAAATGGAGTTCTCTGGAGAATGAACTCCGAGAAGGTAGAGTAGAAATTAGTATGATAAAATATGATAAAGTGGTCAAAATGAGCAAATATGTTCAATAAAAAAAAAACGATTTATTCTTCTTCCACTATTCTTTCTTTTTCTTACGACACGACAATCGAATCTAGATTTTCGGATTTTTCGAACAAAGAATCAATCTGCGGTTGAGTTTGGATTAGAATTTTAATTCAATTAAAGAGTAAGCTAAGTCTATTTATTCCTGGTTCTAAGACCAATAGTTCTAGCGGTCGACTCGCTTCTTTCAAATTGTTTCTCATTATTAAGAAAAGGTAACAAAGATAAAATACGAGCTTGTTTTATAGCAATAGTAATTAAGCGTTGCTGTTTTAAGGTCAATCTATTTACCCGTCTAGATAATATTTTTCCTTGTTCACTAATAAATCGACTAATTAAACTCATGTTTCTATAATCAATTCGATCCCCCGATGGAATCGGGGGCAAACGCCTACGAAAAGATCGTTTGGATTTAAGAAAGAGTCGCTTGGATTTATCCATGGTTTTTTTTATTCCTTATCCCGAAAATCCTATTTCTTAATTCTAAATCATTTTAGATCCGATCGAAATAGGATTTGGTTTGTTTATATTTAAATCTAAAATATGTCTAATATATGTAATTTTTCATCTTCCTTGGATTGGAAAAGGGTGACACACAGCCGATCGGTTCGATCTATTTCTTTATCTCCCCATGAATCGTATGTTTGTAACACCGGGGACAGAATTTTCTCAATTCCAATCGACTAGGCGTATTGTGTCGATTCTTTTGAGTAATATATCTGGAAATCCCTATTGATTCCTTATTAACACCGTTTCGAACACAACGAGTACATTCCAAAATAACAGTTACTCGGGCATCTTTACCCTTGGCCATGAACCTCCCTTGGATTTTTGATTCACGCAACTCTTCCATTTTCCGATCCAAAATGAAGAAAAAAAGAAAAATTGGTAACTCGAAATAAAATTATGAAAGATTTCGTTACAATCAAATATTAAAATATAGTAATACAATAATTTCTAAATTTAGAATCGCAGTACAGTTTTTCATTTAAGTATTTTGTATGATATTGTTGCCCTAGCCATCACATTTTCATTTTCGTTCTCACTCTTTTATTAATTAAATTTGAACCTGGCGCCGCGTCCGAGTTTGACTGAGGTTGAATCCATTTTGATTCTTTCTAACTTATTCTAAGTCTAAAAACTCTAAAAAAAAGAAGGGGGAAGGGGATTAGTCAAAGATATTTGATTGTTTTTCTAATCTTCTTCACCCCTTCCCAAGTCAATAACTAGAATGAAAAAAACGGGAATACCAACGCATCCGGGAATAAACGATTGATCTCGATTAATAGACCCGCTAAAGCCCCGAACCATATAGTACTTACTACCGGTGCCACGGAGAGATATGTTTTTAGATCTCGCATTGAAAACCCTCCTACTTTATAGTAATTTGTAATACATACTGGTATTACATACCATCAAATGTATATATAGTTAATAACCGCTTGTATTGTCCGCGGAATTCCTAATTCAAATTGAAATGTACAACAGTTCAATTCGGTAGATATTCCCTTTTTTATTAAAAAAAATATGTAGCTTTCCGCCCCACCCCAAATATTCATTTTTCTTTACGGCGGATTTAATATTTATTATTTCATACGTATATAAGTCTTTTTATTATTTTTATTATATTTTATATATGATATGAGACAAAAAAGAAGAAATGGCAAGATAATTTGTGTATACCAATGGAGGAAATAAATAAAAAATGTGGAAAACAAGACAGGGATTCTCTACAATAACACTGTAGACCAATTGAAAGGGATGTAGCGCAGCTTGGTAGCGCGTTTGTTTTGGGTACAAAATGTCACGGGTTCAAATCCTGTCATCCCTACCTATTACTTATCTTCTGAACAGTAACGAGGAATCAATTGAGATCCATAAAAATTGAACATACATATATCGAATCAATCTTTTTTTATTTAATTTTATGATATTCTCTATGATAATATATGTATCGAAGATATATTCGGGTTGCTTTTAGTTTGATAATAAAACGCTCTTAGTTCAGTTCGGTAGAACGCGGGTCTCCAAAACCCGATGTCGTAGGTTCAAATCCTATAGAGCGTGATTCGATTCTTGTTGTTGTTAAATCAAAATGATACTGAAATAATTCAACAGAAATCAAAATTTTACCTCCTATAAAGCAAGTAGGGGGTCAATCAAAAAAAAGAACTGTTAATTAATCAAAGGTCCAACTGATCCCCCCGTCTGTATTGTAAATATGCGGTCACAAATAATCCAGCCAAAGTAATAGGAATTAGACCTAATACGATTCCAAATAGAAAAACTTCAATCATTTCAATTTAGTTGAACGAGGAAAAGGAGAGGTAATATCTATCCTTAAAATATTAATCGGTATTGCCCATGAATCTCAATGACCAAGAATTCGAAATTGAATTGACAAGGTAAAGAACTCTACAATATATAGAATATATTGAATAACACCGAAATCTTTCTTTTTTTTGAATTGTGCATTCAATGAATTTTAATCAAATAAGTCGTATCTTGTTCAGACCGATAAATAGAGCTGAGGTTATAGTTAAAACTGCTAGTAGAAAACCGAAATAACTAGTGATAGTAGGCATGACGAGGCTAAATGAAATACGTTATTTTTATCCATATGTTTATAAAGCACTTCCCTAAGTTTCTATTTTTGAAAGATACGCGGATGGATAAGTAAAAATACTAATTGAAAAAATATATTCAATTGAAAGTTTTTGATTCATCTATTATTATGATTATAGATGATACTAACAAAAATCTTGTGACATAGGTAAGAAATCAATTCATCATCTGTCTCTCTATCCCGCAATTCGGAATCAAGGGATTCATTGAACAACTCTTGAGTTTTCAAAACAAATATTCTTATTATAAAGAATTTATAAACAATAATTTAATATATAAATCTAGTAAATATATAAATCTATTAAATGGATTCTAAATAATTAGAAAGAAAAAAAAAAAAAAAAAAGAAAAATAATAAATAAACTATGTTGTGTAACTTGATTCCAAAAATGAAATGCTCTTTGAATCGCTGAAGAATGAATGACCTTATAATGCCCTTTATTTATGAAATTGTATTCCCACTAATTAGATTTTATGTAGTGGGTTCATTTCCATAAAATCTTTTTTTAAAAAGAAAAAAAGTATCGCACGATCAGATCACTCGAAACTAGGTTCTCCCATTTATTCTTATTCTTTCCATATTAAAAACATTCTTCTAATTAGTTGAAGAACGATCGTTTGAGTCTAATATAAAACAATAATGCGTGCATTACGAATATTTATTATTCTTCTATTCGTTGTTCTGTTTTCGTTCATCGAATCCTATGTACTACTGTTACTTGTTACTGGACGACTAACCAATTCCTTAAAATAAAAAAAGATTCAAACAAAAATATAACTACAAACACAAAAGAAATATTTCGAGATTTCACGTCTAATTTCATTGAATTTTGGGACTATTAGAATCTGCTTCCTAAATTATTATAAACCAACCAGTCGGATTCACATTTTACCCAATCTTCGCTTTCTAGCCCGAAGCCAATAACCGATAGAATCCTTAATACTACAGACAGGCATTTTCAGAATTTTCTATTGAATGAATGGTATATGATTCTACATCGACAAGCAGCAAGAAAAGAAGAAACAAATTATATTATTTAGTTTTAGTGCTTCATTTTGATACTTATTGTGAAATTGCGTTGCTGCGTCAGAAGAAGGATAGCTATACTGATTCGGTATACTCTAAAAACACCCTCGGTACAATATTGACGATCTTACAAAGATAAAATTTCAGTTAATTTCCATTTACTGATCTCATCTTTTACGGAATCGATCCCCCTTTTGACTGTACAAGAATATGTGGAGCTCGGCATGTCTGGAAGCACAGGAGAACGTTCTTTTGCTGATATTATCACCAGTATTCGATACTGGGTCATTCATAGCATTACTATACCTTCTCTATTCATTGCAGGTTGGTTATTCGTCAGCACGGGTTTAGCTTACGATGTTTTTGGAAGCCCTCGTCCAAATGAGTATTTTACAGAGAGCCGACAAGGAATTCCATTAATAACTGGCCGTTTTGATTCTTTGGAACAACTCGATGAATTTAGTAGATCTTTTTAGGAGGACCAAATGACTATCGATAAAACTTATCCTATTTTTACAGTGCGATGGTTAACTGTTCACGGACTAGCTGTACCTACCGTTTCTTTTTTAGGGGTCAATATCAGCAATGCAATTCATCCAACGATAAACCTAATCCGAATTATAGAGCTATGACACAATCAAATCCGAACGAACAAAATGTTGAATTGAATCGTACCAGTCTTTACTGGGGGTTATTACTCATTTTTGTACTTGCTGTTTTATTTTCCAATTATTTCTTCAATTAAATAAAAGAAAATACTAAATAATAGTACGAATTATCTTATCCCATTCGGAAGGATATCATCTCATAATTATCTATGACTGTTTCTGTCTCTAGCACGACCACTTGATGAAATGGGGAGGGGAAGTGGGACAAATGGCCGAGACTACTGGAAGGATTCCTCTTTGGATAATCGGTACTGTAACTGGTATTCCTGTGATCGGTTTAGTTGGTATTTTCTTTTATGGTTCATATTCCGGCTTAGGTTCATCTCTGTAATAATCGGATGAACTGAGTTGGAGACATGAAAGCGTAAGAACTCAACAGGATCCCCCTCAAATCAGAAAAAAAGAGGGGGTAGGTCCCGTTGAGCTCTTACTAATTAGAATTAGACTAATTTATTCATATAAATGAAAAAATGGATCTTTCCTATTTTTTCAAAAAACTTCATTTCTTTCTGATTCTGAATTGCTTCAAAAAAAAAATTGATTCAGACCATCTCTTTCGCGATCGTATCGGTCGATACTTTCATTTCAAAGCGAAAAAAAGAAAGAGAGAATCACTCGATTCCCTCTTTCTGGATGATACAATCCCAATATAACAATATTATATTTCTATCGATCAGATATCACAAACCCTTTAAATAGATTAAAATATACTAATAGAATTTTCTATAGTTATTTTAATATAAAATAGAATTGAAAAATTCATTGAATTTGTTCACTACTTATGTAATAAATCGAAAAAAAAGGTTCTGATAAACCGGGAAAAATTGAAACTAAGAATAGAGATCTTTGACGAACGGGATCAAGAATAATTCATTAGTTTATTATTTCGACACCAGAACAAGAAAAGGAATTTTTCTGGTATCGAATACTAGAAAGATGCATAATTCCTTCTAGAATCCTTTGTTCCCTTCATTTTTTTTTCTATTCTCCATTTACTTATCTTATTTTTTAATATCTACTCTATTTTTATTCTATTAGAATAAAAATAGACACATTCAATGACATTTCAATCTGGCACCAGTGACATAATAATCATAATAATACCGCTCCTATTTGTATTGTAAAAAACAAAGAAATAAAGAAGAGGTAAAATAGTCTTCCTGACAATATAATATCCATACTATGACTAGTAATGCGGTA
>NW_026124381.1:0-7500 GCF_025177605.1 Cucumis melo
TGGACTTGGAAACCTCCTATTTGCCAATACAAGTGTTGGCCGACTTCCACACCAGATATATCGTATAACCCTTTTTGTGTGTTGATAGAACATAATAGAATATTCATATTGCCCTCTGAAAGAAATAGAACTGTAAAACAAATTATTTTGATTCGACTGTCTTTTTTTTTTACTTGCCTTGAGTTGTCTATTTTTGATACCAATTTATTACATTACAATATCCCTAGTTTTTTTTTATCTCTTTTTGTGCGATTCGGGAATAGTAACCAATTCCCGAAATCTATGGAGTTCCCCCCAAAATTGATTTATCTTATTATTAATCAAGAATTTCGTATAGAGCTAGAACGACCCTCCGAAATTGCAAATACTAATTTGTTAAGAATTAATCGGATTGAAGCTATAGCATCATCATTCGCTGGAATCGAAATATCTGCGAGATCGGGGTCACAATTTGTATCAATTAAACAAATAGTTGGAATTCCCAACGTGATACATTCTTGAAGAGCCCGATATTCTTCTTGTTGATCAACGATTATTACAATATCGGGTAACCCCGTCATATATTTAATCCCGCCCAGATATGTTTGCAAGTGAGATAATTGTCTCTTCAACATAGCGGCATCCCTTTTCGGAAGACGGTTGAGTCCCCCCGTCCTTTTGTTCCGTTCTCAAGTCCCTGAACTTATGAAGTCTCGTTTCTGTAGTAGACCAATTTGTTAACATCCCCCCGAGCCATTTTTTTATTAACATAATGACACCGAGTCCTTGTTGCAGCCCGGGCTACTGAATCCGCTGCTTTATTTTTGGTACCAACAATTAAGAATTGTTTGCCCCTAGTTGCTGCATCAAAAACTAAATCACAAGCTTCTGATAAAAAACGAGCAGTTTGAGTAAGATTTATAATATGAATACCTTTACGTTTTGCAGAGATATAAGGTGCCATTCTAGGATTCCATTTCCTAGTACCATGACCAAAATGAACTCCTGCCTCCATCATCTCTCCCAAATGGATGTTCCAATATCTTCTTGTCATTTCTCCCCCCACTTCCTCGCTTTTTTTTCTTAAAAAAAGAGACGAGCTGAAATAGAAATAAATAATTGTTCCCATGGAACCCTTATCCTCTACCTCGACCGGGGATTGACTGTTGATACACAATCCAAGCCATTAATTTTTTTTCTATTCGTTATTATCTTATTACCAAATTAACGCGGCTAGTTAACAGGATGACTCCACTTTTATGAATCATTAAATCCTAGAAATGCTTGTTCTGATGTATCATGTAAATTCGTTGAAATGAAAAAATCAAATAATTCTTTGTGGTGGAACAAAATATCTCTCATTTCCCCCTCGAAACCCTCGAAAATTTTTTTTGGGGGGGGGTTCTAAAGGAATATTGTTATGTTGCCTCGAACGGTGCGCTAATTCTCTGAATCCGGTACCAACTGGTATCATTCCTCCTAGAACAACGTTCTCTTTCAAACCTCTCAACCAATCGATACGACCTCGGAGGGCGGCTTTTGCTAAAACTCGAGCAGTTTCTTGAAAACTTGCTTCCGATATGAAACTTTGAGTATTTAGAGATGCTTTCGTTATTCCCAATAATACGGCTCGGTAACAGATCGCTTCTTCCAAAGCACGCCCTGTTCGTTCCGCTCGTAACAACCCAATGAGTTCTCCAGGTGAAAAAACATTAGACATTCCATCTTCTGAAACCAAGACTTTTGATGTTATTTGACGTACAATAATTTCGATATGTCTATTATGGATCTCCACCCCCTGGGATCGATAAACCTTTTGGATCTTATTAACCAAAGAGATACGACTTTGCACTATCGTTAGTTCAGAACCAATCAAAAATCCCCAAGGAATTCCAAGAATTCTTGTTATACGCTCGTTCCAACCCTCAATTCTCTTTTCTAGGCTCATCGATATTGAATCAATCGAACGCACTTCTAATACTTGTTCGACTTTTGGAAGACCCTGCGTTATATCACCAGATCGTGATTTTTCATATATAAATGTAACTAAAGTATCTCCTTCGTAAAGCATTTCGCCATAATGGCGATGAACAGTTGCTCCTGAAGTGGCCAAATAAGGCTTAGCTAATCTTATTACTACAGAATCAACTTCAACAATTATAATTTGACCCGATTTTAGGTGTGGTCTATTTTTGGCTATACATACATTTTCAAAAAAAAAATGTCCAAGACTAATTCTTGTTCTTGTAGGTGTTTCTTCACAATAATTATTGTGATAATTATGATGCAGAAAATGCCAATTCAAATTAAATGTATTGAAAACGATGTTACTGCATGGATCGGAATTGAAAATCCCCCCGTTTTCATCCATTAAATAATATTTAAGTACTTGAAAAGTCTGTTTTAAATTGTCAAGTTGCAAATATTTAGTTAGGGAGATCGGATTATGAGTTATTAAGTCATAAAATGAATAAAAATTCACAATTTGAGGGGCCGCCCCTAAAGGTCCTAACGAATTCCTAATTGAAATTAGAGGATCCTTTTTACTTGATTCTTTTATGACATTATAATCTTTTTACATCGTTGAATAGATCCATTTGCAAACAATTCGATGCTGACAAAATTATCAAAGATTGGCGTTCCTTATTTCTATTGAACAACGTACGAATAGTTCCTTGATTTTGACTCGGAGATTGTGGAACCCTTGTCTTGGAATAAATAGAAAAAAATGGATTGATATTCGTGCGATCTGACTCATTATTAAAGATCAATCCTGAACCTGACGGATCTTTCCTTTTTCTCATATACGCAGTATCGGATTTCCCTAAGTCTATTCGTAGGAAATTTCGAACCAGACCATTTGTACTTACTTCAACAAAGGAAGCGCGCGCGTCTTCGATAGAAGAGCTTTTTTTGTCTCGGTCCCAATTCAACAATAAACAAGTCCGAACTAATTGAATGCTTGTGCCAGAAATTCCCCGAATTGGTTTTTCCATTTCCATAAAGTATATAATTGACAACTCTAAGCTCCAGATTATCCCTTTCTTGCAATAGATCCTGTGGGAAAAGTTTTACTAAATTGATACCGTCGGCTAGTTCATATATGATTACAGGTCGAACAAAAACAAAATACTTTTTCTTGGTAGGTGTGATCCACTGGACATAAATCCAATTTTTCGATTTTTTTTGATTTCTTAGAATTTTTTTTTTACTCTTTCTGGTGGTATCAAGATGCCATTGTGTCGGGATATCTTATCCATCTCTCCAGGAAAATGTATATCTCCAGAAAATATTTTGAGTTCAATCCTTTTTTTTTTTTTTCTCCACTCGGACCAATCCACCTACTCGGCTTCTTATACTTAAAGTTAGTCGTGTAGCTACTCCAATGATACTATTGTTCCGTACCATTATGGAAGAAGATTCTGGTAAAATATGCACTTCCTCGGGAATGAAAAAAAAATCGATCCACTTTCATTTGCATTTGGTATTTTGGCTTAAAAGTCTTTGACTCCTCGATACTCAATCAAATCCTCTTTTTTGAGGATTGAATGCACCCCTATAGTCCCATATTTAGTAATTCCTGAACTATTTCTTCTGTATTGAGGATCATCGAAAAAAGCAAGAATACTATTTCTACGAAAAAGACCATTTATGGGTATTTCAATCGAAATACCGGAAGGGGGTCGTAGTTCTTTTTCTCGTTCTTGAAGTGATTCAAATTGAATGATGAATCCATTTCTTCGCCTCTTTGCCAATAAATCAGAATTACCGTGGAAAATAGCAGGATATGTGAGATTAGATTGACCCGTACATAGGATTGGATTAAGTTCTGAATAATCAGGAATTCCGCTTTCGTTTTTACCAGAGAGATCCGGACCATAAAATTTTTGTCCCACTTTATCATTATTTACTGAAAGGCTAGAAATATATCTTCTTTCGACACAAAGAGAATGAACGTTAATTTGATCTTGATCCTTGTAGAGTGAAAAAAGGGACTACACTGCATCCGCACGAACCTCCTGATAATATCCATAAATGACTTGTTTTTGGTAAGAGATGGACATTACTATATGTAAATTCGGGTGCATGGTACACGTCGGTACTCCAATGCATTTCTCCCTCTGAGTCAGAATAAATATGTTTTCGAACTCTCTCTTTTAAATTAAGAGTGTATGTTCCCGCGCGAATCTCAGCAATCACTTGTTCTGATTCTACATATTGATCATTTTGAACTAAAAGTAAACTTTTTGGTGGAATAGTGACGTTATGTATAATATCCTCACTCTCAATAGTTACATACAAGTCTATATAACATAAAAAAGCAGGATGCCCATGGCGTGTACGTGTGGGATGAACCAAATTCTCATTGAATTTGATTTTGCCATTAGAAGAAGCTCGTATATGTTCTGCAGTCCCCCCTGTGAATACTCCGCCGGTATGAAAAGTTCTTAATGTTAGTTGAGTACCCGGTTCTCCAATAGATTGACCCGCAATAATACCTACGGCTTCTCCCAATTCTACCAGGTCCCCGTGAGTAGGACTTCGTCCATAACATAATCGGCAGATCCAAGATGTACTCCTACAAGTAAAGGGAGTCCGAATAGATATTGGTTGGGTTTGAAAGGTTATGAATCGATTAATAAGTCCAATACCAATATCTTGATTTCGAACACCAATGCATCGCGGGCCCATATATATATCGTCCGCTAATACACGACCAATTAATGTTTGGATAAAAATTCTTTCCGGAATCATCCTATTTCCAGGACTCACTAAAATCCCTCGGATGGTTCCACAATCGGTTCTACGTACAACAATGTGTTGAACTACTTCAACAAGTCTACGTGTAAGATATCCAGCATCCGATGTTCGTACAGCAGTATCCACAACTCCTTTCCGCGCTCCGTAGCAAGAAATTATATATTCCGTTAAGGACAGCCCCTCACGTAAATTGCTTTGAATGGGTAAATCAATCATTTGTCCTTGTGGATCTGACATTAATCCTCTCATACCTACTAATTGGTGTACTTGAGATGCATTTCCTCGAGCTCCCGAAAAAGACATTATATGGACTGGATTAAAAGGGTCAGTCATCCTAAAATTAGGATTCATTTCTTGTCGCAAATATTCACTTGTAGCATACCATATCTCAATGGACTGGCGTAATTTTTCTACTGCGTGTACGTTTCCATAATGATGGTGTTTTTCCAAAATCAAACTTTGTTGTTCAGCATCTTGGACTAGCCATCCCTTAGAAGGGATTGTTAAAAGATCATCAATTCCTAATGAAATGGATGTAGCAGTGGCCTGCTGGAACCCCAGAGTCTTTAGTTGATCCAGGATGTGTGATGTATATGCCATTCCGAAGTGATCTATTAATCTGCTAATAAGTCGTTTAATGGCAGTTCCATCTATCACTTTATTGTGAAAGACCAGATCGGCCCGTTCCGCCATAAGTACCTCCATATTACGCTGAGTGGGGTTCGACAATAGGTTTGAGTTAATGATTAGAAAACTTCCTTTTCTCGATCTTGATTCGCGTAGAAATTCAGGACCTATGGTCCTAGTTGAACCGGAGAGAACAAAATTCATACCGGTGTCATATAATTACTTAGCTGAGTGAGATACCAGAGGATTAGGTACCATATGAGCAGGCCCGGCAAAATCCTTGTATAGCCTCTTCGATTTCTCGATAAAGAGAAATATGACCAACAGTGGTTCGAATGTATATACAAAGAATTTCTTTTTTTATACTTTTTACTATTAGATAGTACCCATAAATCTCATGATGGGTACCCAAAGATTCATAGTGAACTTCGATAGGGGCTTCTCTTGAAGCAATAACGCGTTGATCTAGTCGCCATCGGAGCCACAAAGGACTATCTAAATTGATCCTTTTCTGGCGATAAGCTCCAATTGCATCATAGGAATTACAAAAAAAAGGGTTCTTTCGTATATTTATAGTTATTATTGTAAATTTTTGCATTTTTATGATTTTTGCGATTAGATGGATTATACCGATTTGCACAAATACCTCGGCGATTCCCGCTCGTTAATACATAGAGTCCAATAAGCATATCTTGAGTTGGTACAGAAATGGGATCCCCAATAGCTGAAGACAGGAGATTCATATGAGAAAACATAAGTAAACGCGCCTCTGCTTGAGCCTCCAAAGATAAAGGTACATGAACAGCCATTTGATCCCCATCAAAGTCTGCATTGAATCCCTTACAAACTAATGGATGTAAACAAATAGCACGTCCTTCCACTAAAATAGGTTGGAAGGCCTGGATGCCTAATCTATGCAGAGTAGGCGCTCTATTTAGCAATACGGGATGCCCCTGCATAACTTCCTGAAGTATTTCCCATACAATGGGTTCTTTTTCCCGAATTTTACTCTTAGCAACTCCTATGTTCGAAGCAAAATGTTGTCGAATTAGACCACGAATTAAAAATGTCTGGAAAAGCTCTATTGCGATTTCGCGAGGCAATCCACATCGATGTAATGAAAGTGAAGGCCCTACAACAATCACAGAACGTCCTGAATAATCGACCCGTTTGCCAAGCAGAGTCTCCCGAAATCTTCCCTCTTTGCCTTCAATTACATCGGAAAACGACTTGTAAACCTTATTATGGCCATCCCTCATTGGTTGTCCGCGGATTCCATTATCAAGAAGTGTATCCACGGCTTCTTGTACCAATTTCTCCTGACACATTACTAATTCTCCTGGCGTAGATCTACTTGTTGTTAATAGATCAATAAGAGTATTGTTCCGATATATAACTCTTCTATAGAGTTCATTAATATCCGAGCTCATTAGTTTACCCCCATCTATCTGAATGATCGGTCTCAACTCGGGAGGAAGAACAGGTAATAGACATAAAACCATCCATTCGGGTTCTATATTTGTTCGAATAAAATGCTTAGCTAATTCCATACGTCTAACCAAAAAATCCTTTCTTCTTCCAACTTTTCGATCTTCCCATTCATTACCTGCGGGTCCTTCTTCGCCTAATTCTTTCCATTCTACCAACGAATAATCTATAATAAGTCGCAAATCCAGATCGGCTAATTGTTCTCGTATAGCCCCTGCTCCAGTAGAAATTTCTCGATTTCGAAATGTATCGAAGCCTTGGGTAGTAAAAAAAAGTGGGATGCTGTATTTCCAGGATTGGATTTCATATTCGAATGAACCCCGTAATCGTAAGAAAGTAGGTTTTTTAGCTATAGGCCTAGCAAAAGAAAAATTTGGATAGGATACTATAGGATCTCCCCCTTTCAAAATCGGACGTGAAAGTTTCTTTTCATCCGGCTCAAGTAGTTACATCAAATAAAGGGATTCCCGCTTTCAAATTCTATAAAATAAAACCCCCCAACTACTCTTTACTCAAGTTCTCAATTAAGACCAAAGAACATTACATTGATTCTTTTGCTTTTTTATTTCAATTTTCTAAGTTCTTTATTCAATATATCAATATTCAATATATCAATTACAACATAAAAAAAAAAAGAAATGTGAA
>NW_026124381.1:12500-17500 GCF_025177605.1 Cucumis melo
TAGTAATGATTAGTTATCTATCAATTTTTATTTATTTAGGTAAGGTATCCATTTTTGGATTGTTTTCTTATATCATTAGGGAAACCGAATTTGCAATTTCAATCCAAGAATCATTTATGAATTCACAGTCAATAGTTAAAGTTAACGGTTCCCATTTGTCCTGATTTTTTGCTTTTGTGAATGAAAATCCACATTTTTTTTTCAATAGAAAAAGCAAAGTTTTGCGGTTTTTCGTTTTAGATATTGTGTGTTGTAAGATACTATCTATCTAAGAGATAGAGCCAATCCAATATTTTGTATCGTTTTGGCGGCATGGCCGAGCGGTAAGGCGGGGGACTGCAAATCCCTTTTTCCCCAGTTCAAATCCGGGTGTCGCCTCAGCAACAAACAAAAGAATCAAAATACCCTCTTCTGTTTTGCTGATATAACTTTATCATTTTTTTTAGAAGAAAAGCATCTTTAGATTTGCTTGATTCTAAGCATCGTTGGGGTTCTCTAAAATGTTATAAATCCTTGCGTATAGGTTTCGTTTCCAGAATTTAGTAGAGTAATGAAAAATAATCGTTAAATCTTGAGATGATAGCCCTTCGACTACTAATGTAGTGTCTACTCATTGGGTCTTGAATTAGGGAATATAATTTCATTTTTCCTTACGGAAAGGAGGAAGATACTTGATATACGGACTCATGAAAGTATCTGAGTACTCGAGCATTCAATCAATATTATATTGAATGAATAATTGGCTTTTTTTTTTATTTTAATCTTAAAAAAAGAACTTATTTCTTTTCGATAAGCTCTAACCACGCATGTAATAGGCCATCCCATCTTCCGATTGTCTCTATGAAACAATCGGGGGGACAGTAAAGATTAGATCAAATGAGAAAGGAATAATAGTAGGGTTATGTGATAGATACTATCTTGATTCTCTATTTTGAGACTTTTTACTTAATGTAATGAAATGCAGGACAACAAAAGAAAGACTAGGTCTTATTATTCCTACATGTTACTAACATTCTTTTGATACTTCCAAGAGTTTTTCTGCCTCTTTTATTTATTTGTACTGAATTTTTTCGATTATACTAGAAATCATATAATAACTTGGGATAATTCGATTTTTTGTATTGTTTCATCAATGGTGTTGTGCCCGAATCTCTTTTTGACTATGCGCTAGTGATTCCACTATTATTAGTGAATAATAATTATTAGTGAGCAATAATGGAATAATTCTTTTATATTCATAGAGATAGGGGACATAATTCACATGGATATGGTAAGTCTCGCTTGGGCTGCTTTAATGGTAGTCTTTACATTTTCTCTTTCCCTCGTAGTATGGGGAAGAAGTGGACTCTAGAAGTACTACTAATTGAAAAATAAAACTGTATTGTTTTTGGTTTATTTTATAGATCGTTCTGCAAAACTTTTTTTCTTTTATTTTGAAAAGTAAAAAAAAAAAGAGTTCGGATTATAAGTTTTTAAGTGGATCCATACTTTCAACACGAAAGAACATAGACATAGTGGTTGTCCAATGAGATACTACGCATAATAATATACTACCTCATAATAAGATAGTACCTCGGGGTAGCCACCCACATATTACGTGCTTACCACTTCTTTTATTTATTATTATTAGTATTTTAGTTATTTTCAAAATAGGATTTTTTCTTGTTTTAGGGAACTCATTTCATATCATGCTTCAAACGTTAAATAAAAATGGGGTTTGCTAATTCTTTTCGAAATCCGAAGATAAAAAGTTCCCATGGAACCGAACTCCTGGATCATCTGTCAACTGCTCAATCAATTACTTCTTTCGAATGCTAAAAAAAAATTAGTGGCCTTTCGATTATTTGATTTCAGATTCATTCTAATCAACATGAATTATGAAGCAAAGAAATAGAATTGGGCCACTATGTATATTAGATTAATATTACATATATGTAATTGATATGATATCTATATATAAATAGAAAGATATATATTGTATATTCATCTATATTCAAATTGATCGATATTCAACCTCTATTTTTATAGAGTACAATTTTATATTTATACACTTCAATAACAATAATAGATAGTATGGTAGAAGGATTCATATATTTCTTTCTACCATACTATCGGATCTTATCGAATACTTCTCTCGTAGAATACTGATAATTCTAGTCCGCCAATTTCATTTAAGACGCGAAATTTTAATGCTTTTCATTTTTCTTATCTTCAATCATTGATAAGAACTAAAACGTCAAGGTTAATTCAAATTAATCACTTTGACTGATTGTTTTTACGTATATTATAAGTAAAAAGGCTGGTCGGAACTAGAATGAACAGTGCAGTAGCAATAAATGCGAGAATATTTACTTCCATAATATCATCGTTTCATTTTTTATTCGCAATAACTCGGGATTTAATCCCATAGAGATGATAAATGTTTCGCTTGTAAATTCAAGGGGATGCGTTGCATCTCGATGATATCGAATCGTATTAAAATATCATGAATAACAATATCGGAGCTATCAAATCGATTCATCGTCGAGAATTGAATAGTATAACATAGGAAGATCTTTTATCCATACCGAATTTAAACAAAATGGGATTCCTGATGCAATCAAGAATTTCGTTACTTTTTTTTATTTATAATTTTTTGCATTCTTTCTTTTCTATAATCTACTGCCCTCTTATTCAATGCAATCATCTGATGAAGTCTCATCAGACTACCTTTACCCTTACATTGTTTATAAACAAACTCAAGCAAAGAATAGCAGCGAAATTCAAAAAAGGAAAAGGAGGTAGGTTCGAACTAAACTCCTTCCTTTTTTTGTACTTATAAAATCTTCTTAAAAAAAAGAAATAAAAACGAAACTTAAACTTTCAAAAATTCTTAATTACCTCACTAAGAGAGATAGATGGGATCCTTGTTTGTATTAATATCCTCTTTCCTTGAATTAGTAGTGGGACGTATATATCAAAAGTTAAGTGTTAAATTTTAATAAGATAGATTATTTCAAATTCAAATTAGTAATTGAATTTACTAATTGAGGTTACAAAAAATCGGAGCCAGAACGGATATATTTTGCTTTCAGACGAAAAATTAGATCAAAGTTTACTATGTAAACTTTATTTTGTATCGTCCAAATTCCCTTTATGTATGTGCTTTCCGGAAACGTATAGTACTCTATTTCATTAGAAAAATCGGGCGTAATCAACTAGACCCAGTACGCCTTCGAATCCTGAATATGATGCTACCAATAATTGTGGTAATTCACATATGGCACATATGTCTTTCTCCCATCAATTAGTACTCGTTGAAGAAATCAAAATTCCCATATTTTTTTGTTGAAAAATGTGGAAAAAAAATAAGAGAGATCCCGTTTGGAATAAAATTCAGTTATGTTATTTGTTCTCTCTTTCACAGGAAAGGAAGAGATTAATTGATGTATTTTTTTTTTATTGGATTTGGATCCATCGGGACTGACGGGACTCGAACCCGCAGCTTCCGCCTTGACAGGGCGGTGCTCTGACCAATTGAACTACAATCCCAGGGAAATAAAGTGTACAACATATGTTGTTGATTTAATTTCCTTCAAACCTTTCTATGTAGATTTTTGATTCGAATTGTCATATTCTACCAGACAGAGACGCGAGTAATAAAGTAATAGATTGATATGCGCGGAGACATGGACTTTAGTGTGAGAAGCATGGATTAATATTTATTTTTTCGTTATTGTAAAATTGATTGATTATCAATCTGTCAATGAATAAAAAAAGAGTTTTTTTTTTTTATTCTTTCATATCAAGTCAAGTATTTCTGTAGAAGGACAAATAGGTTATATCATTTTATGGTGGATACGCGATATATTGGGCCGAGCTGGATTTGAACCAGCGTAGACATATTGCCAACGAATTTACAGTCCGTCCCCATTAACCGCTCGGGCATCGACCCGGGAAGAATCAATTCCAAGCTTGTTGATAATCCATGATCAACTTCCTTTCGTAGTACCCTACCCCCAGGGGAAGTCGAATCCCCGCTGCCTCCTTGAAAGAGAGATGTCCTGGACCACTAGACGATGGGGGCATACTTGCCCGACTGCCATCATACTATGATCATAGTATGAATAGTTTTTTGAAATTGTCAATATAAAATAAATATAATGGACTAATATGATGCAATTCGACGTATTTTTCTTTCTTTCATTATTCCATCGAAATTTTTTTATTTGTGATTTCTATTTATGAATCGTTCATTCTAATCACCATTCCCCATATAATTCTATATAGAAATTATTTTATTTTAAATTGCATTTTTTTTTATTTATTTCATTTAAATAATATACATAAATTTGCAAATTGGAATATATAGTTATATTACTTATATTATAGAATATCAAATGAAAATAGTGATTAGTAGTGATTAGAGGAAACCTCTAAAATAAACAAAAATAATAAATATTAGAAAAAAAAATATTCTTTTTTTATTTTATTCTTTTTTTATTTAAATAATACGAAGGCTAGTACCCTTCGGGAATTGGTCTGCCATATGCTATAAACAGGATTAAACTCCATTTCTCATACTTTCACTCATTGATTCACTCATTGTTAAGATTAGGTTAGGTATATTTCGATCTCACACTAAGCCAAGAAATTAAAAAACGATAAATTTTGAAATCTGGGGATAGGGATCAACAAGTTATTGAAAATTTTTTTCTCGCCAAATAGAATTGCTTTATCAATGATTCGGTGAATGTATCTATGTTCAATTCGTGTGTGTACATGTATGAATCAAATTCATTTCGTTAGGATGGGGCTCATCAATTTAATTAGGGATCGGTCGTATGATGAAACAATTCATTGCATTGATCAAATCCAATATCAAAAAACTATTTTACCTATACTCATTAGATAAATCCAATTTTTCGTTACTCAATGAGCGACTATGTAGATAAGATATATTTATGTACATATCTTATTATTTATAATTTATAATAATTATATACACTCAACTCATCGTG
>NW_026124382.1:15000-24164 GCF_025177605.1 Cucumis melo
TTTTTGAAGTACTAAGACTATTCAAATTACAATACTCGTGAAAAAAGAACCGTAATAAATGAAAAGAAGAGGCATCTTTCACCCAGGAGCGAAGGATTTGAACTAAAATTTCCAGATGGAGGGGATAGGGTATTAATACATCTGACACATAATTTAAATGTGGGAATTTATCCTCTAAAAAAGGAAATATTGAATGACTTGATCGTAAATTATAAGATTTTGCGATTTCTTCTTCTTTTAAGGAAGATACTAATCGTAGGGAAAATGGAATTTCCACAATGACTGCAAACCCTTCTGATAACATTTGAGAATACAAATTGTTATTGTACCCACAAAAAGGATTTTTGTTATAATAATTAGTCGACAAAAAAAAAAAATGATTCTGGTGATACATTCGAGTAATTAAATGTTTTACCATTAGTAAACTGGATTTTTTGTCATAACCAGAATTTTCCAACAAAATGGATCCATTTAAAAAATGATCATGAGAAAATGCGTAAATATACTCCCGAAAGATAAGTGGGTATAGGAAGTCACGTTGCCGAGATTTCTCAAGTTCTAAATATCCTTTAAATTCCGCCATTTAAAATTTCATTTGAACTGGGGATACGATAATGGGATTTATTGGGTTATCAAATGATACATAGTGCGATACAGTCAAAACAAGGTATTACAGTAAAATAAAGAATAATAATAGATACCTCGTAAATAGGTAAGACTTATCAACGGACTCTCTATCCTCTCTTTTCTTTTGTCATCTAATTGGTTTCTATTTTAGGATAAAAAAGATGGTTAGAAATCCTTTATTTTTTCAACCCAATCGCTCTTTTGATTTTGGAAAAAAACTCTTTATCAATATACTGCTTCTTCTACACATTCCCCTCTACCTCATAACGTAGAGTAACTAATAGTTAGGACTTAGAAAAAAATGGATAACTCACTCATAAGAAAAGTCCTTCCCGCATCAAGCACTAATATAGTTTTAACGTCTAATTAGATCGGCGAATCATTCAAATTAAGAACATAAGCCCGTTACTTTTTATTTCTCTATAATTGGAGCATAGTGCCCTATCCATTTATTCATTCGACCCGACTTTACTTTTTTTTCCGCATCAAGAATTCAAACAAGTTTGGCCTAATCTAGTAAGGTAAAAATATTACTAGAATTTTCCATTAATACGACATGCTGCTTTTTCCATTCATTCCTTTCAGGATCAGTCGCGGTCTTACAAACTCTACCGATAGTATGGACGAATCTGTTACTTCATAGAAATGTGTAAAAGATGCTAGCCGCACTTAAAAGCCGAGTACTCTACCATTGAGTTAGCAACCCCAAAATATGAAAAATTTTTCTGTGTAGATACAATCGGAATCAAAATAACAAAAGAAATGAAATTAGATGACGTAATCAAAATATTGCAATAAAAAAAACTTCTTATATCACTTACACAAAAGTAATTTTTTGTATCACAAAAAATACAATGAGACCATCATGTGCGTGAAAAGCAAGGGTCATGAAAGGGAGATAACTAGCTTCATTTATACACAATCGGATTATATTTGTTTGATACACTGTTGTCAATATTAATGTGAATAATGAAAAACGCCTATAATGGACAAAACAAAAGAATTATAAATGAATAAAAAACAAATGGAAATAACAATTTGAGTTGAATAACTATATTTAACTAGATAAAGTTAACAAAATAGAATAAGAGAAAATATTCTAATAATAATAAATTCTATTAAAATAATAGAAAAGAATTAAAAAAAACTACGTACTTAGATTGGCACTATAGAGATAATCAACATAGATAGACATAAAAGATGTAGGCGAAAGAAGAAATTAAGGAAGAAGTAGAAAAAAATATATCGGGTTTGTGGATTGAATAAACCCGATATATTTTTTTTTCTATTCATCTTAGATCAATTTATATCAATAAAATAAAAATCGATTTTTTCATTAGCGAAGACGCAATTTTAAGGTAATAAGTGTATAGTATGAATAGAACAAGAGAGAGGGGGAAATACTAAAGAAAAGGTTAGTCAAAGCTATATACAAGTTAAGTTATCACACCCTCGTTTTTTTATTTCATTAATAAAAATGGAATTTCGGTTATTGATTAAGGTGAAGTTCCGTAAAAACACCTGCCTTCTTTAAAATATCATGAACAGTTCCTGTAGGTTGAGCACCCTTTTCAAGGAAATATAGAATAGCAGGAACATTTAAATAGGTTTGATTCTTTATCGGATCATAAAAACCCACTTTACGAAGATCTCTTCCTTCTCTTCGGCATCGAACATCAATTGCAATGATTCGATAAACGGCTCATTGGGATAGATGTAAATTTTAAGTACCCCCCCCAGAACCGTATAAGAAGTTTTCTCCTCGTACGGCTCGAGGAAATTCAAAGTTATGTATAGAATTCTAATTAATGTCAAATAGATCTATAGATTATTAAATCAATTAGACTATGATTTAAAAATTTTTTTCTTATTCTTTTGTTTTTCTTTTGAAAAAAAAAACTCATTCTTATCCCCATAACTCAAGTTGGATAACTCTCACGCAAAGGAAAAAAACCCTTAAGCTTAAGCATTTCATTTATTGAGCGGTCTCTAACCTCTTTATTTTTGCCTGTCTCCGTTAGAATCTATTTCGATTCTTCATTCTGATCTAGTTTAGTTATTGAGACAATTGAAAAAGATTTTTACTTGTTCCGGGATCCTTTATCCTTTCCTTGAATCATTGGGTTTAGACATTACTTCGGTGATCTTTAATCGTTTCAAAATGGTAGCAACATACCATTTTTTTTGATTTCCTTTTTATCAAAGAATCATATAAATAATGGATTCTCGTGTGATACACTTTTAATCCAATTTGATGTTTGAATTTGAAACTTGTTCGAATTGGATCCTTTCGATTTGTATACCGAACCTATACTTACGAAGTAGTTTTAACTTATTGATTGACACTAACCCTAGATCTCTGCCCTTGATAAATGAATCAATACTTTCTACTCGAGCTCCATCATGTACTATTTACATCAAAAACCCTAAAAAAAAAAAAGAGCTCGAGTGCAACCGAACAAACTATGTCGAGTCAAGAGCATCTTCATTCCTATATAATATAAAATGGTGGGTGTAAGAATCCACAGTGGATCATGTCCTTCAAGTCGCACGTTGCTTTCTACCACATCGTTTTAAACGAAGTTTTACCATAACCTCTAATTTCTTGGAACTGGTATGTAATTGATTCATTTATGGAATCATGTATAGTCATTGGGTTAGTTGGTCCATAGTAATCTATACTCTTATGACATGGGTAGTTTTTGAAAAAGTCTTAGCAATACTTCAATTTATTGAAACCCATATTTTATTGTATATATTGTATCAATAACATTTTTTTGTATGAGTGCAATATTTATTTCTCTATATATAGATATTTTCTAGATAGAGAGAGATTTTTTGAAATTTCTATAAAATCAATTAAGAAATAATTAATTACGAATAATTAAGAATCTCCATTTTTCAATTTCTTCATAGAATGGATTCACGAGTTTAACACTTCTTCGAGTACCAAGGACTCATAAGAAATAATTAAAAAGATTTACTTGATTGAAAATTTACTACCTAAATATTATATTATAATATTATTTGAATAAATTTTTGTAAAGGATTTATTACATTTGATTATGATAAATAAATGTATATTCGGGATTAACCCATCAATTAGATAGATCTAAAATAAAAAAAAAAAAAAAGAAATAAAACGATAAAAATAGATAATAACAATACATACATATCAGCATTTTCTGCCTAGTTTATTTAACTTAAGAGACTCAATAATCTTTCCTTAAAATAAAGTGAAAAAGATGTATGAATTGTTACTTGGATTTACAATTATTCATTACAGACAAACATACGAAAAAATGAGGTGAAAAGAAATACATAATATGTTACATATGTAACTTGATTCTTTGTTAATCAGATTCGGGCAGATATTCAAATTGATATCTTCCGTTATGGATTAACTCCTATCTACCCCCAATTAGATCGAGTAGATGCATCATAAATAAAAAAAGGATCCTACGGGGGACTGGACTAGTTTCGGAGGTGCTAGACTATCTTGTATAAGGCGAAAGTCAAACAGATCTAGAGTAAACGATTGTTCCTACCTATTTTTTTTTATTTGACTCTAAAATTTAGTACCCTAAACCCTAAATAGGTCTTAAGTTTCTTAAGACCATTAATTCAATTCCATTAGTGCCAAAAACACAAGACCTTCGTGTTTATAATTCAGAAATCCACAGAAAAAAAATACTCGGGTTTCACAAACCATTTAAGAGATAGAGAATAATAGAGGCTTTCGCATTTCTGAAATGCATCATTATAAGAAAATAATAAAGAACAATCACATTCGATCTATATTTAGACTCTTAAGCATAAGGTTGTTTAAAACGGCAATCTATAGTCTGATATCGAATATTTTTCCATATATCTTATAATATACTATTATTATATATAATAATAATACGCATACTCTGGGACGGAAGGATTCGAACCTCCGAATAGCGGGACCAAAACCCGTTGCCTTACCACTTGGCCACGCCCCATTTATATTCAACACTAATAAACACTAATATTGGTAGTGCTTAGTCGTCAATTCCAGTACAAATATTTATAGAATAAATTAGATTGTTGCTCAGATTTTGATACGTTTATAGATCCAATTAAACTCAATTTATTGATCATTACATATAATTCCATTAAGATATTGTATGAAAGTAGGATTTCTTCTATTCTCGTTTTATTTGAGAATTGAAGGATTTTTGATTGGCTGAGTTCAAATCAAAGAAAGGTTTTTTGACCTACTTTATGTTATTAATTTTTCCCTTATCCCTTATATCATAGCAATAATAGGGGATTAATAACTCAATCAAATCAAAAGAAATACAATTATCTTCAAGAACAAAGAAAAAAAAATTGTTATGCTTAATATCTTAAGTTTCATCGGTATCTGTCTTAATTCTTTCCTTTATTCAAGTAGTTTTTTCGTCGCCAAATTGCCCGAGGCCTACGCTTTTTTGAATCCAATAGTAGATGTTATGCCAGTAATACCTCTATTCTTTTTTCTATTAGCTTTTGTTTGGCAAGCTGCTGTAAGCTTTCGATAATATTTTTAATACTGTCCGAGACAAATTCATGATTTACTAGAAAAAAAAAAAAAAAAGATTCTAACTAGTTATAAGATCAGATAAGTTGTACATACAGTCTGAAGCTTTAAGTTGAATCCAATATTGAAATTATTCTATAGCTATGATAAATCTGGATCACTCTCATTTTCTTATTCTTACTTTTTTCCTTTGAACGACCCTCTTCGAGTCCCCCACAATATAGAATTGTGGGTATGAAATCCAATTTTGAGTAATCAAGGACTCAACTCTTAAAATTTTTTCCTATTTATAGAAATAACTTCACTGCATTTCTTGGTGTCAAACCAGATTAAAATAGAGAATCTATTCTCTTAAAAAAAAAATGATCTTGGAGATTGTGTAATGCTTACTCTCAAACTATTTGTTTATACAGTAGTAATATTCTTTGTTTCTCTCTTCATTTTCGGATTCCTATCTAATGACCCGGGACGTAATCCGGGGCGTGAAGAATAACAAAATCAGATTTTTTTTCCTTGCTTGATTTTGAAATGTTCTTAACATTTTATCTATTCCACATCTTTCCTCAACTATAAAAAAATACCAAGTAATTGACAGAAACGGAAAGAGAGGGATTCGAACCCTCGGTACAAAAAAATCGTACAACGGATTAGCAATCCGACGCTTTAGTCCACTCAGCCATCTCTCCCCAAATTGAAAAAGGATAATTACTATGATACATTGTATAAAAAATAGAAAATAAAGGCTTGAAAAAAGCCCTTCTTTATCTCTCTTTATTATCTTTATCTACCCCTTTATAGATATATAATTTCATTATATTGATATAGATAATTATCTAGATATATCGATGGATATCTATCAAATCGATAAAAACTTTTTTTTATTAGGAATTCCATTTAGATAAATTAGATTTCATTAGATAAGGGCTCAAAAGAAGAGATATCTTCAATCCTAATATATAAATAATACCAATATATTAAAGATTCATAAAAATATTTATAAATAAAAAGAAAGTACCTTTTTTAGTTTATTTCATCCGAAAAGCCCTTTTCTTTTTATTTTTAGTTCCACGGCCTGGCCTGGTCAGTACCTAGCCGGGCTTTTTTTGTTCCAATAAATCGTAGATCAAATTATTTATTTGATTTGAAAATGTTTTTGAAAAAAAAAAAAATAGAAACAACAAGAATCCTAAGAAGATTTATTATTTCAATTCCTATGATACAGAAAAAGATGATATAGAATCAAGGTTCGATTTCTTATTATTATTTTTTAGTACTTTACTAGAATAAAAAACTTGTTAATTAGTTAATTAAAACGAGTCCTCTTTTCCTAATCTCATTAGTGGCCCTGATGAAAATACGTCAACGCTCAAATTTTCATGATTATTTTCTGATCCGATCTTTTTATTACTTATTAATACGACTTATTTTCGTCTTCGACAAAAGGTCCATTTATATACAATAATTGCATTGTAGCGGATATAGTTTAGTGGTAAAAGTGCGATTCGTTCTATTAATCCCTTAATAGTTAAGGGATCCTTCGGGTTGATTAATATTCCGATCAAAAACTTTATTTCTTAAAAGGATTTAATCCTTTACCTCTCGATGAAAGATTCGAGGAAAAATAAAAATTCTCGTGATTTGTATCCAAAAATATGTTCTAAATTGAAAAAATTGGATCATGAAATTACGAAACATAATTTTATTGAATTGGATCAATACTTCCAATTGAAGGAATAAGGGATCCATGGATAAAGGTGGAATTTTTTCTAATCGTAACTAAATCTTCAATTTTTTCTTTGTATAAGGGAGATTGAAGCAAAACAAAATAGCTATTAAACAATGTCTTTGGTTTACTAGAGACGTCGACATCGTTTTTTTAGCTCGGCGGAAACAAAATACTTTTCCTAAGGATTATATTAAATAGAAATAGGGAACGAAATAAATAACTGGAAAGATTGTTATAATCTCCTCTTGTATAGGGATCATCTATAAAGCGGGTCCTTTTGAATGCATTCAGACGGAAAGGCTGACATAGATGTTATGGATGGTATTTTTTTTTGTTTACATCTTATAAATTTAGGAATTTATCCATCTTCCATAAAGGAGCCGAATGAAACCAAAGTTTCACGTTCGGTTTTGAATTAGAGACGTTCAGTTCAAAATGATGAATCAACGTCGACTATAACCCCTAGCCTTCCAAGCTAACGATGCGGGTTCGATTCCCGCTATCCGCTTATCTTATCTTATAATATTCTTATCTTATAATTTATATATATTATAAATAGAAATTAATTAATAATGGAATTACTCAAATAAAAATTTTCAATTTACTTAATTTTAACTAAATTTTAACTAATGTATTAGTTAATGTAATGCATCATTGAATTCAATATGCAATTTCCGGAATTCTCACACATTTTTTTTACGAACAAGAGAGGTGAAAATACGAAAAAAAAAATTGGAATCAAAAGCGTCCATTGTCTAATGGATAGGACATAGGTCTTCTAAACCTTTGGTATAGGTTCAAATCCTATTGGACGCAATTTTTTTTCATATATTTTTTTTTAGTTTTAAATTTTCTATATCATGTCAAGAAAGGAAAGATTTTGAATGATTTGAATAAGAGACGCTTATTTATTAATAGTAATTTATAAATTAGTTTTAATATTAATTGTAACTCTAGTTTTAGATTTATTATATAAATAAACTAATAATTCAATTCTGTTTTATTTGAAGATAAGATATTAGTAGAAAGGATATTCAAATTCCAAATATTAAGATATTTATGATATTCTAAATATATTATTAGAAATATAATCTAATTTTAACTTTAACTATATTTATAAAAAAATTTCTTAATTGTATTTACATTTCATTTTAATATTGATATATATTTCTAGAAATATTATCTACTTTCTTTAATATATTTATATATATTTTTTATTTTATATAAATTATATATATATATATTCTACCTACTAACACCTAATAAATGAAAAGAATGAAATTATTTCATGTTTCAATTTTAACATTTGAAAGTTCTAAAATTGATTTATACTTTACTTGTTTTCTTTTATACTTGGTCTTGAAGTAGAAAACGTTCCATCTGTTCCTGAATAGCTTCTTTCAAAAGGGCTTCCGCTTCAGTGGTCAATGTCTTCGTAGAAGAGATTATTTCTTGAAACTGAGGTTTATTCGTTTTTACGTAAGTACGTAACTCAAGAAGAAATTTCCTTACTTGTCCAATTTCTAATGAATCAAGATAACCATTAGTTCCGGTATAAACAGTCATTATCTGTTCGTCTACCGTGAGAGGTGCTGATTGGGATTGTTTGAGCAACTCACGTAATCGTTGACCTCTTGCCAATTGATTCTGAGTAGCTTTATCGAGATCAGAAGCGAATTGCGCAAAGGCTTCTAATTCGGCAAATTGAGCCAATTCCAA
Organism: Cucumis melo; assembly: GCF_025177605.1. Taxonomy (NCBI): domain Eukaryota; kingdom Viridiplantae; phylum Streptophyta; class Magnoliopsida; order Cucurbitales; family Cucurbitaceae; genus Cucumis; species Cucumis melo. The sequence goes on from NW_026124382.1 coordinate 23,619, forward strand.
TTTTAATTTGCCGGCTACTTGTTTCATGGCTTTAATTTGAGCTGCAGATCCTACTCTGGAGACGGAAATACCCACATTAATAGCAGGTCTGATTCCAGCATTGAATAGATCGGCAGATAAGAATATTTGTCCATCGGTAATGGAAATTACATTAGTAGGAATATAAGCTGAAACATCTCCCGATTGGGTCTCAACTATTGGTAAAGCAGTCATACTTCCTTCACCTAAAGCAGAACTTAATTTAGCGGCTCTTTCCAAAAGGCGTGAATGCAAATAAAAAACATCTCCCGGATAAGCTTCGCGGCCCGGCGGTCTTCGTAAAAGAAGAGACATTTGTCGATAAGCTTGTGCTTGTTTGGAGGGATCATCATAAATGATTGAAGTGTGTTGTTTTCTGTACATAAAATATTCAGCCAAAGCTGCTCCTGTATAAGGGGCAAGGTATTGTAATGTAGCCGGAGAATCTGCCGTTTCGGCTACTATAATAGTGTATTCCATTGCGCCCCTTTCCTGTAAAGTAGTCACTACTTGAGCCACAGAAGATGC